>NC_072731.1:83266577-83566577 GCF_026930045.1 Uloborus diversus | reverse complement strand
TCTTAAAAGTATATATTTTCTTTTTTTCTTTTTCTTCCTCTTAAAAAAAATGTGTTTAATAGATAACTATATTTAAAAGTGAATCACTGAGATTAAAATGCACTTTGATGCATTGTAGTATAGACTCAATAATTACAGAGTAGTTTGTTGCCAATCCATGTTTAGAATTCAAATGTTTCATAGGGGAAAAATATTGCAATAAGGTTAATTGTTTAAAGTGTGAATTCTATAAACTTGCATGGGTTTGACTAAATTCTGAAAGCTCATAAGTACTAACTGTAAAATCAAATAGATGTAATCAAAAACACTTACTTTTTTTCTTCAGGTTGTGTATTTTACAATAATTTACTTAAATTATGGACCTAATGCATGTTATTTTTTCCAAATATTAAGCAAAACTTACCACTAGTTGGGATTTATAAAAGATTTTGAATATCTTTCATGTTGCAAGTTAATCGGATGTTTAATAAAAATGATCTTTTAATAATTCATGCAGGACATTTTACATCCGTCTGTTATATCTTTGACACCTGCATCTTTTGAAAGAAATATGAAGGAAAATACAGATGATGCATGGGTTATTGATTTTTATGCACCATGGTGTGGCCCTTGCCAACAACTTGCTCCTGAATGGCGGAAATTAGCCAAGGTATTTTTTAATGACTATCGTATTTTGATGCATTTGTGCTCTTAGATGTTTATATGTTTAAAAGTTTTTATATTGTTTAGTGAGTGTTTAAATCTCTCTCTATATATACTAGCTATGCTCGCAGGGCAATGCCCATGCGAAGAATTTAGATGTCCTTTCAATAAATGAACCCCCCTCCCCTGCTCTCGGATTAAAAAAATCATTTTTCTTGACCTAATATGCATACACACCCTTTAAAAAAAATGCAAATTTAATTAATTTGCCAAAATATTAAATTACATTTACTGTTGCTTTATAATGTTAAAAAATATCCACCAACTCTATTGTTTGTTGTCTAACTCCTAACTCACAAAGGGACCATGCTACTGCAATCCAGCAAATTTGATAAGCTTTAACGAAAACGTCAGCAGAAAAACAATGTAATTGAAAAACATAGTACAGCTAGAAAGGGAAATTCTGCTCCCCCCTCCCCCGCATATAGAAAAGAATTTAACTATCCAAAAGCTATCTTAGAGAAAAGGGAAAAAAATTGACCCTCGAATAAATGATCTACCATCGCTTTGATGTAAAATAATCATTTTCTTAAACTAAAATGCATAAAGTAAGAAATAGCAATGTCAAGAAGCACAAATTGCAGATTACTGCAGACGTGTGTTTCAGCGTTACAAGGAATGCCCTTTTCAATGCAAAAAGTAATGAACTTATGGATGAAAAGACATCCGACAAAAGTCAAGAGCTAGATAAGCAAACAGCTTAAAAGATAAAAATAGCGGATTAACCAAACACCAATGAGAAAATCATAAACCAACTAGAGGACCCGACAGACGTTGTTCTGTTCAAACTTTGTAAATTGACAAGTTAAAAAATTTCAATAAACAATCAAGTGTTTGAACCGTTTTGTTGAAAAAAAATAAGTAATGAAAATGTTTGAAGCTGCTTGGTGTCAGAATGTGTATATTTATTACAACTTGATTTATCTTGCTCACTGAGCAGTTGCTTTCTATCTAACTATTTCTTCTCCCATACTTGATGGTTTAAAAACTAACTACTCATATAGAACAAACGGGAAATCCCGCTGCAACATCCCCCATATGAACATATGAAAAAGGATAAAACAATCAAAAGGATATCGTTTAAAAAAATAATAAAGGTAAAATTAGTTCTCTGAATAAGGGCGTAAATCACTCATCCAACCCCCCCCCCCTTCAGATGTAAAATAAGCACATTCTTCTTCTAAAATGACTTAACACTCTTTAAAATCGAAAAACAACTCTTTGCAATTTGAAATATTTGCCAAATAAACAAAAAATACGATAAAAAAGAAAAAAAATTTGAATTTTTGGCATCTTGAATTTAAATTATGTTTTTCGCAATCACGAGTGTGTGTGTATGTAGACGCTTATGTGTGTGTAGGCGTGCATGTGTGTGTATGTACGCGTTATGTAGAATATGGATGCAACCTGGAAACGGTGCTCGCTAGAGGAGCAGCATCGGCAGGGGCCGATGGTGGTGCTGCAGAGGATGGCTGTTGAAAAATAAGATCATAGGAACATGATCATTCAAAGGTCAAATGAAAACAATAAGCAATTCCTGATTGCTCAATAAATGACATTAACAGTAGCTTTAAAATGTAAACAAATGATGATGCAACTCTATTGTTTATAGCCAAAGTCAACAAGCCACCACGTTACTGTAATCCAGCCGATGCAGCTAACTCCGACCGATTAACGGTCCAATCTTTTGAACAAAAACTTTTAAAACTTCATATATTGCCTAATTAGTTCTTTCCACCAAAGATCTTCCACTGCATTGATCTTTTGTGTACAGAACTACCCTGTTGTAATTTATCTGGACGAAAATAAAATTTGTTTCTTCTTTAAATGCCATAATCTTTTCCTTTAATAATGTACTGATTAGTTTGATAATCCTTAAAGTGTGCTTGACATTGGTACCAAAACTCAGATAGATTTGAGCCGAGAAACAAATGTTGCTAGGCGTGGTACTTTCTGATCATTTGGTTAGGAAAACCTAAAGTACCGATCCGGTCACATGGTTCAACTACGACAACAAGGCACACGTTTTGCATGAACCGTCCAGTACTTTAAAATATATCACGGTACCTAAAATTGTTCTTTTCAAGAAATGTGTGTGTGAAGACTTCACTCTCTCTCTAAGTTTTATCTATTCTCAATTGACATATCACAGTAAGAAATTTCATTACAAAAAGCAGAGCTGGCTTTCTTGTTGTCCTTTGGCAATGGGTTAAATATTCATTTCAATTCTTGCTCAACAATAGGTTAAGATAAATATTAATCATTTGGGAGATATAACCATCCAATGTTTAAATTAATTAATTAATTAACAGAAACATTTCCGATTCAATTCATCGCGCTTCTATAATCTATGCTTGACACAACTTAATTACACTCAAAAAATTTGATCAAAATCGGTCCAGCCTTTAAAAAGCCTTATGGTTACAAACGTCAGCACAGAAGATATATATTAAGATAAAGAACCAATAGGAATGCAAGCAAAGGGTAAGAGCTCTCTCACAGGCAGAGTAAATCTGAAAGGAAGAATTCAATTGGACAGAGATTAAGCCAAAGCTAAAACAAAAAAAAAAAAATGTCAATAACCGTGAACCGCAAGAAAGGAAAAGCTGGATGAAAGAAAAAAACCCCATCAGGAAATGAAAAAAAAAAAAAAAAAAACAAATTTTCGGAAAAGGAAAAACTAAAGATAAATAGATGAAAAGGGGGAAATGTCAACCCATGACAAAAAAGTTAAACATAAACAAAGCAAGATCGATAAAAATGAATGGAAAAATAAAAATAAAAAAGTATGCCGCATAGAAAAAAATGGATTTGGAAAGGACAGTGTTAAAGATTTGGGAGCCAGACATTGGAAAAATCTGGAACTGCTTTCAGATCATTAACTAAGTTTGAAAAGTTTCTCAAAATATGGGAAGATTCCCAAAAGTCAAGATCTGATGAATTGGGGCATTCTTGGATAATCTGATAAGAGTTAAAATCAAAAGAGTGATTCACATCCCAACAATGTTGAGCAATACTAGACCTTTTTAATTGTTGTTTTTTCACATAATTTTGATGCGCTTTCAAGCAAAATATTAAAGCATGCTGAGTCTGTCCAATGTAGGCAAGTTTACAACTAGAATTAATTTTATAAATTCCATAACAATTAAGAGGGTGAATAGGATCTTTAAGAGAAGAGAATGAAAGTAAGTTTGTAACAAAGCCAACAAAATGCTTGGGTTTATCAATAGATCTATTTCACACAAATCTAAGAAGGTTCTTCTGCCTTTATATAGGCAGTAACCATAGGCGGATTTAGGGCTGAGTTCCTGGGGGGGGGGCAGGGTTTTTTTTTGTGCAATATTGGCTAGTTTCGGTTCTCCGGACAATTTTTCTGTCGGTGACGAAAAGCCATTTTTTTACCCCCTCCCCCCACTATGTTGTCTTTTTTCCTCAAATATATAAGGTCCTGTCTTACTTATTTTGTGTCGTCTTATTAATATGTTGTCTGCTGTTGTCTTAAATTGAACTCAAGAGGGTTAATGGTGTCCTCCTATTTCAGGCTTCCGGGGGAATTTTTGTAAAATAGATATGAAATTCTGCATTTTGAATTCTTATATGGGCTAATTGGAACTAAAAAGAATCTTGAAAAAAAGAGACATAAATTGCAAATTACCATAATACATAGTAAAAATTGTTTTTGGGTGGACAAATCAATGACAGCAGCCCTCAGAAAGAAAAAGCTAGGGAGGATAGAAGAATTGTGCATTGTTATTTGCTTACATCAGCTGTCCATTGAATTCCATAAGCTTTTGATCACGCATCCAACCCTCACTCAAATGCAACAATGAATTAAATACAAAGTGATCAATAGTAAAAAATGCTTTAAAAGAAATGATGTAAAATAAGTAACAAGAGAGTAACATGCTACCCAGTTGGACAATTCTTAATGTATACAATTGATTTAAAAAAAAAAAAAAAAGAAGCACACTTTGATTAGGAATTTCAAAGACTCATCTAATTCTTTTCAAGGACTCAAGAACAATTAAAATGATTTAAAGCATTTGCCCATTCCAGTCTCTGAAAATTAGTATTAGATCGTACAGATTTACAGTATTGTTCTAACTTTGTAAGAAACAACTATTTTAAGTTTAAAAGAAAAAAAAATCTATAGATTTGTCATTACAACAACTTTTATTTTCAATTAAAAGTAGTGCAAAAAACGAAAAAGAATAGAGGTAGCACTTTTTTTAAGTACTGCATTCAGACTTAAATAAACAGCAAGATATGAAACATGTGAGTCACAAAAATTTATCTCAATTAATATGTTGCAGAAATGTCAGAATCATGATTTTTACATTTTGAATGAAGGATGAGGCAAGGTGTTGAATTTGACATATTTTGGCATTTCTCCTTCTAACCCCCTTCCATTTTTTTTAAATTTTGGTTTGTATCCACACTTTTCGAAATTTTCAAGCATTTCAAAATGAAATTTATTTTTTCAAGTACTTTTTTTTATTTTAAGGAATAAGTCATGAAATTTTCGGGAGGTAAATCTCTTTTTTTTTTTTTTTTAAATCTTTGTTTTTGTTTCAAATGTGTTGAAATAATCATCAATTGTTTAAGCATTGCAGCTGAATACATAGCTCGTTATTTTCACTTATATACTTGCCCTAATGGTTTTCAGTTCAAAATAATCGTTTTCAACACATTTTCAGCAACCCAGTGATAGCTTTACTACTTGTAATACAGTGTAGAATCTCCGCCCCTCCCATTAGAAAAGGACATTCGCTATTCTCTTCATTTTCACTTCTGAACTATTAAAAAAAGAAAAAAAAAAGATTTTTTCTTTTTCGATTTTGGTAAGTGTTATTATACATAAAGTCCTTCTAAGAATGGGGGGGGGGGGGGCATTGCCCCCCCCCCTTCGCCTCCCATGAATCTGCCTATGGCAGTAACCTAGTTTAGTAAGACCTCATTTGGAGTATGCTGTTCAGTTTTGGTCGCCTTATCTGAAGAGGGGGCATGATTAAGTTATTTAAATTAATCAAAATGAGAGATGTAAATGGATTAAATTTTTGCGGGGAAAGCAGGATGAGAGGTCATTGTTTTAAGCTATTTAAATCTCAGGCTAACTTGGAAATTAGGAAAAACTACTACTTTAGTAGGGTCGTGGGCACTTGGAATAGCTTACTAGAAGAGGCGGTTATGAGCAAAGGGGTGGATAGCTTTAAGAGGGACATTGATCTTCATTGAGGACTAATTAATTGACTAGGACCAGCCTAGCTGGGCCAAGAGCCTGTTGCTGGTCCTCACATTTGTATTTGTATTTGTTTATTAATAGGAGAGAACATCACCTGGAATTGGAAACATTTTGAATTTTAGCAACCTGATAGCTTACAGATGGAAAGAATGGCAAAACAACCAAATCCTTTCTGATGAACGTTTGATTAAGAACATTAGATTGGGACTTATTTGAAAGTTTTTTTATAAATGGAATCAATCAAAGTTGGCGGATAGTCTCTATCAATTGCCACAGCTTTAAGATAATTAATTTCCACATTAAGAAGTTCCAATGAAGAACAAATATTACTAGCATGATAAACAAAACAATTGAAAGCAGAATATTTTTGATTTGGAGCTTGAGACCATAGTCTATGAGGAGGTAAAGTAAGAGCAAAAGGTTTGCGATAAACAGTAATTTCAAAACCAATTTCATTGCGAGAAACAAGTACATCAAGAAATGAAATCAATTATGTTCATTCTCACATTAAAATTGAATATGAGGATCAATGGAGTTTAAAATAGATAAAACCTCATCACTCTCAAACTGATCCTGGTTCATTAGAACAAAACAATCATCAACATACCGAACATAAAATTGAAACTGCAATTTTTGGAACAGCTTAACCTCAAAATAGTGCAAGTAAATATCAGTAAGAATGGGGCTAAGTGGGTTCTCCATAGCCACACCATCTAACATAATATAAAATTTCCTATTAATAACTAAAGAACATTGCTTAAGACAAGTACAGAAGTAAGGAAAATTAAATCCTCAATTTCCTTATAGGTGAAATGAAATTCTGAAAGTCTTCTACGAAGGCATAACAATGAACTCTCGATGGGAACGTTCATAAAGGAGGGTCATCGAGGGTTCATCTGCGATCATCTGCATTCTTTAGTGCTATATTTTTTAGATTCTCAAAGTAACGAGTGTGGAAAATTATTTTATTTAGAATGGCAACAGCCATTCAACGCTTCCTAGCATGAGCTCGAATCAAGAGTTCAGTCGCTACTGAATCACCTTTCGATGAATGTTGATATTCGATGCTTTGATGTGACGAGAGTCACCCCTTTTGATGGGACTTATGTTCCCAATTTTCGATATAAATTATGTGCACTGTATATACGTTTCAACTAACAGTTCTTAATTAAAATGTTTTTTCTAACCTTCAATTCGTTTGTCGATTTTTGAATTCGATGTGGCAAGTGTTTTACCCACTGAATCATTTTATGATACGAGTGTACAGTATTGTTGATGATCGAAACGTCATCTGAGAACATGGTTTCATTGGAGTATGATGGCAAATTTGAAGAATTGGATTGGAGATTTCTATTTCCATGTTGAGAGACTACCTTGAGCTCATTGATAGGTGAGAGTGGGAAAACTTGGATTTTCCACCTAAAATAGGAATTTCAGATAGAATTTTGAAAGAAATGGTACTTGATGGCTTACCTACTGAATTGTATGATTTACAAAACCTTACGTCATACTAAAACAATTAGACAATGCATAAAATTAATACAAATACAAAAGTGACGACCAGCAACAGGCTCTGGGCCCAGCTAGACTGGTCCTAGCCAATTTACAATCCCCAGTGAAGGTCAATGGCCCTCTTAAAACTGTCTACTCCTTTGCTCATTACCACCTCTTCCGTTAAGCTGTTCCAAGGTTCCACTACCCTGCTAAAATAATAATTTTTCCTAATATCCATGTTAGCCTGAGATTTAAATAGCTTAAAACAATGACCCCTTGTCCTGTTTTCAGTGCTAAACTTTAGCCCCGTAACATCTTTCGTTTTAATAAATTTAAACAGCTGAATCATGTCCCCTCGGTCTCTTCTTTGCTCAAGACTGTACATTTTTAGATATAAAAAGTGTCAACCACAGTTTGTTGTATAACCAAGAGGGATGGATTTCTTAGAGTCAGATTAGAATCCAGAAATATTACCCCACAATGCATTACTAAGGCCAAACATTGGTAAGGTCAAGATAATAAGTCCAACTCGCCAGCCAAACTATGCTTTATTCAGGGTTCGTACTTCCTTAAAAAACCCTTAATTTCATCCAGCAAAATTAAGGTCCCTTAAAAGCCTTTAAAAAGTCCTCAACTTACTGGAAATTTCCTTAATTTTTCAAAAACTGTATTAAGTTTGGTCCTAGTTTTTTTATTTTTTATATTTCCCCCTCTCAAATCTTCATCCTCCACGATATCTGCCGAAAACGTTTGTTTCAAAAACTTGCCAACGCCGTCAAGCTCATGTTTTGCTGAAAGTTGCATGCCTTGTTTGAGATTTCAATCTTTTAGCATCCTGCAAATATTTTAAATATTTTTAATGTTGGAAGGTTTTTTTTTTGCCATATGCTACTTTATATCTGCTTATTTTATTCATTATTTCAATAAAATTTTTATTTCTTTAATTTATTTTAGAAAAAATGCATAAGTCAATGTCCAACTCCCAAAAATGTGGTCCAACTCCCAGTTTTGGATTATAATGAAACTTGGCATGGTTACTTTTTTATGTATTTAAGAAAGCGTTCAAAATATTTATGGTGAATCTGTTATGGTTTAGGCTATACAGCCTGTAAATTTTTTTGGAATTTCATGATTAAATGAAGCAACATCAAGTTGTTATTTTGATCTTGAAATAGTATTTTGAAGTTTTTAAAACCAAATTATGAGTTTCAATGCAAGGAAAAAGGGTAACCAATTACATATTTATTTACTTTTTAATTCTCGCTGTGAAAAGTATGTTCTATAACATAAGGAAAACTTAGATTTTTTACTCTGTTGTAAATGTTTACAAACAAACTTAATTTTAAAATTTACGTTTTCATTTTCAATACCTTAAATTTGAATGTTTTTAGTTTAAAAAAAAAGACATTTTTCTCTAAAAAATATGAAAAGTTGATATTATTGAGTGATTCAGCTAATATTTAACTCTGACTCCCTCAGGCGCGGATCCAGGATTTGGCTCAGGAGGGGGCAAATTTTCTTCCATTTTCGGCGCCCCCACCCATTTGGCACCCCCTCACCAAAAATAATTTATTAAAAGGGAAAATCCCATTTTTGTTTGTTATCCACATCGTCTTTACTTTTGAACATTCATCTATCCGTTCTTAGGGAAAAAAAATTAAGTAAAAATGCCTTGCTATTCAAAATGAAAAATTATTTAAATATACTAATGTAGAACATAATGTGGTTTCATGGTGGAGTTCCCAGAACGGGTGACACCTAGGACGTTAATTTGTGGTGTTACCCCTCCCCTCCCTCCACGTAAAAAAAAAGGTGGACGATGTTTTGTGATTTATTATTGCAATAAAAGTAACAGATGCACATAAAATTTTCAGTGTAAACAATTGTTTTAGTGTTGCCTTAATAACAAAATGCAAAAATAGAAAGGGCAAGTGCAGACACAAGGGAGAGGCGATGGAGGAAGGGGTTCTGAAAAGGTTTCTGCTTCCAATGCTTCGTATAGTATTGTTTTGCCTTATTATCTAAAAGTTAGTCATCAAGTTGCAAAGATTTTGAAGAAATTTGGTTTCAATATAGCTTTTTCTCCAGTTAATAAGACAAAATTTACAAACTTAAAGGACCCCATTGATTGCCATAGCAACTGGGGTATTTATAGCATCTCCTGCAAGTGTGGACTTGGTTACGTTGGACAGACTAAACGTGCTCTCAAGCACCGTCTGAAAGAGCACGAAAACTATGTTAAACATAAAGAACTTGCTCGTTCTTCCATCGCTCACCATTGTTGGACTTCTGGTCACTGTTTTGATTTTTCATCTGCAAAGATTATTTGTAAATGTTCTTCGGTTTATGACCTCTTTCTGGGAAGCTTACTATATTTGGAAAAATTCTCATTCTCTTGTCAATGATTTTTCCAGCATTCCATTTTTTTCATGATATTTGGAAGCAATTTCTATAATTGCCTTTCCTGTTTCTTCGGTGTCTCGCATTCTTTTTGTCTCCTGGCTTCTGATTGGTTGTCTCTCCTCCTGCTTTGAGCCCGGAGTGTACATTAGGGTGGAACGAAAATAACCTAAAATTTTTTTTTCAATTTTTTTGGTTTGCCGTAGGGGGGAAAAGTTGTCATTTAAGTTTAAAAAGAAGCAGAAGAAATTTCATTGCTTTACTATAACATCTTTAGGTGCCGCGACGAGCTTAAAGTTTTATAATAATCGAAATTTCCATTTAACAATGAAATTCCTTTTTATGCTTTCCTGCTGTATGTAACGGCACAAAATATGGCAGTAAATACATTTTTTAAGCATTACATTAGGAAAAAAAATACTAATTACAAAATACAGTTTTTAAAAAATCATAATCTTTACTAATAATAAAGTTGAAAGGCTGTCTGGAGATCTAGATCTCTGTCTGGATCTCTGTGACGCGCATAGCGCCTAGACCGTTCGGCCGATTTTCATGAAATTTGGCACAAAGTTAGTTTGTTGCATGGGGGGAGTGTACCTCGAAGCGATATTTTGAAAATTCGATTTTGTTCTTTTTCTATTCCAATTTTAATCACATTTACCCGAGCAAAATTATAAGATGGGCGAGTAAATTACCAAGTTTTCATAACGTGAAACCGTACCATGGGCAAGCCAATTGGCGAAAAATTCTTCTTACATTATTTGTAAATATAGAAGCAAACCAAATGACCTTTTATTTTTTCTACAACGTGCTAAGCTGTGCGGGTATCACTAGTACACTATAAAAGACATTAACAATTCCATTTTTAACATTCAAAGTATTCTTAATGATTGTAAATAAATAGTTAAACCTTTACGATGTTTGTGTCTATTTCTTTGACACATTAAAGTGTTTTTTTTTTTCAACCAAATAACTCTTTCTTCCAAATAACTCTTGAGTCAATTTTTCGTCACCTGCAACTGAACCATACTTTTTAAGAGCCGCTAAGGGGTTACAAGTTTCACTTTGAGGGATTCACTAGACAAATGTTTTACTAAGGGGGGTTCGGTCATTTCATTTTCAACCCATGAGATCAAATCGATGTAATCTTTGGCAGCAAAAATTATTTGTTGAACTTTAAACTTCTTAACCCCGCCTCTACTTTGTGTTCTTGCATTCAACACATGTCGTAATCCAAGTTCTCTTACATTTCTACGCTCTTTGCATAACATAGCCAAATGGAGATTTTCTGTTGCATCAAAATACCCATTTCTTTATATAACCCGGTCTATAATGTTCTTAAAATCATGAGAGAGATACCGTGAATGTAAGATACGTTCAAATAAATGTTTAGAGCCGAGAATGTACGAGAAGGTTTTAACTTGATGTTAAACCACAAAGGAGCATACGCATTGCCCACTTGATCCGTACAAGAAATGGATCCTTTCTTGAAAATGTATGAATGAATAATGATTGCTATTAATATATATTTCAGTATTATTATTTGTTTCAAACAATTTTAGCGAAATGCCACGCCCATATAAAGGAAACTATACTTTATTACATTTTAACAATGTACTGAGTCAGAGTCTTGAGATTTTCAGTCGGATTTTTAGTTGCCACGTACAATCGAAATATACGGTTTGCAAATGTAAGTCATTTGGAGTGGGGAAGTTTTCCCAGGTTCCTTGAAGATAAATCTAGTGAGCAAGTCCCACTTGATATAGTGACACACATATCCAATACATACTTGTGATCGGTACTTATGTCCTGTATGTTCTCAAAAAGAATGTTACTTTCAATAGGTAATGAAGTGACCACATTAAGATTAGAACAGGTTTCCAGCTGTTGAGCTATTTTGTCTTTAAATTCGTTTGATTCTTTTGTTTTACCATCAAAGAATCCATTAGGCTTCTATTCCTGTTGTCTCAAAGAAGCTCTTGACCAAATGTAATCTATTTTGGAAACTAAAAAGTCATATATATTTCACTTACAGAAAGATCTTTTCCAGCCGCACTTTTTAGGCCGTGTCTAATAAAACAGTAGCATTTCATTACATCTTCGTAAGCAGGTAGTAAAACTTCATTGAATCGCTAAAGATTTCAAAAATAGGACATTCTGATGTTTGTCTCGTTTGCACTTGTTTAGACTGAGCCATTGCAACTCACAACAATGAAGTATCTTAAAAACTAAAGTAATTTTATGCTACTCACTAACTCAACTCGACTAAGACTATGACACCTGATCTGAACTTGGCCCCACACACACAAATCACTGCTGACCATCCCCGCACCATTTAAACATCCGCTGCTGCAATGACTCAAGCTCCCAGATGCCAGTGCATTCAGCAAAAAGTGCGTTTTTGAGAAACTTACTTTGCTCTTGCGGCACCTCAAGACATAATCCGAACAACTAAAATAAGTTATTGTGTGGCCTGTTGAGCATAAAAATTGCTTTTCGACAGCATTTGAAGCATAAAGATAAATTTGAAAAAATTTTTTAAATTTAAAATGTAGCAAAAATTGCAATTGTGCAAAACTTTATGCTCTTTGCGGCACCTCAAGACGTCCTTCAATATTTTTTATATTTTTTTTACATCTTGTTTGCATGAAAAGGCAACTTTTCCGCACTACGGCAAATTGAAAATCAAAAACTTTTTTTTTCGTTCCACCCTAGTGTACATGCTGTTCGCTGATGGTTGTTTGATGTATTTTCCTGTATTCTTATTGGTTGGCCCTCTTTGGTATAAATACCGATGTTCACTTGGTTGTTGTCAGTTCTCTCGCAAACTTCTGGTTGTGTTGGTGAGCTTTTTGCACTGATGAAGAGGCTCCATTGTAGCCTTGAAATAGCTATATGCTGTATTTCTCCAATATTTGTGCTTTATTTACGTTGTTTTTTCACCTTAATCATATTGTGCACAAAGCTTATATGATAATTTTTTATTTTCATTCTCCATATTGTAATTCAAAAAAAGCCATTTCAATCGGTCTTAAATGAAGTAGGAGGGATTCTTCAAAAATGTTTCAGAATTGTAGTCTTATAAATGCGATTGCATTCCATCTTTATTGACCTGAGGAGAAGGAGAGGGTAAAGAACTCTCTCCCGAAAACTGAAGTTCCGAGAAAAGCAGGTGCACAACCTGAAAATAGATTATTTTTTCTTTTAAGGAGGAGGGGGAGCTCTTTTAAAAATTTTCCCTAAAGACATATGTGCATTGTATCAAGGCTGTATCCAGAATTTTTTTTGGGAGGGACCCGGATTCGCACATTGCCCTAACACAAACATATATGCATAAAAATATTAACATAGAAGGTGTTTTTGGTCATGATTTTTATTGATTCCACTGTTTGACTGTTGTTATTTTTATTTTAATTTCTTATTATGTTTTTATTCACCTTGTAATGGTAACGATAACAAGAGAGTGTCCCTTCAAGGCGGATGTAGAACACCCATAATTTCAGGGGTCCAGGGTAGAAACCCCGGGAATTTTTTTGAAAAATAGATATAAAAATATGTATTTTGAGGCCTTATATGGGGTAATTGAAACTACAAAAATATGAAGAAAATAGACAAACAAAGTCCTTTAAAGGTTATGCATTCTTTTACAAATCAAGATCAATCAAGATAAAAATTGCTTGCTCAAATCGTTGACATAATCGACAGGGAGGAAAAACGAGAGAGGAGAGAAGAGAAGCTCATGGTCATTCACTCATATCGGCTCTTAGTGTAGTTTGTTTTTGATCACTTCCCCAACACCCCTCCCCCCTCCCTTTTCAGCAAATCCCTACAGTATCAAAATTGTAAAAGAAATGGCATAGAGATTCAGAAAATACGAACGTAGAGTAATATTCTGGCCATTTGGACAATTCATGCTTTATTATCTTGGTAAGAGACAAATTGAACTTTTCAAGGAATTTTAAAAAATTAAATAATTTTCAAAGCCCAGAACAGTTGAAATTACTTAAAGCACTTTTTTTGCACTTTTCAGAAGATAGTCTTACAAAATGATTATAACTTTGTAAGACACACCCATTTTAATTTAAAAATGAATGCAACAAAACATTTCTCAAAACAGACAATTTTTATTTCAATCACAAGTAGTGCAGAAAATGAAATAGAGTACAGTAAGTGTTATTTTTTTTTCTCATGCTTAAGATATTAGCAGTATGCAGTAGAAGTAAGATAAAAACAAGCAATAACAAGAATAACAAAGAACTTCCAAAACACTGAATTCAGTATTAAATAAATGGCAAGACATGGAACATATCAGTCACAAAAATTGATCTTGAAAAATATCCTACAAAAATGCAAGAATCATGTTTTTTGCATTTTTTACTCAGGATGTATCAAGGAGCTGAATTTGGCACATCTTGGTAACCAGATACTATCCTAATTGGAAACTATGAACCCGGTCCGTGGGGAGTCCCTGACTTGAAATCGATACAGTGTAAGTTTTATGAGAGTTTTAGGTGGAGGAGGGTAGGGGCCCGCACAGGGAGAAGGGACACCTGTTAACCCAAGCCTGAAGGGGACCCAATATTTTTAAAACTAGGGTTGAAAATAGGGGTAAACAATAGCGAGAGGCACTTGAGAAAGTCATTTGTGATGGGCCCCAAAATTTCTGTACAGTCCCCTGGAGTAGGGTAAGTCTACCAAAATGACAAGGGGCTTACCTTGCCCCTGAATTGAATTGGGAAAGAGAGCAGGAAGTCTTAATTAAGGGTCTAAATTTCAAATATGCTTTGCAGCTAATGAGAAATGGAATTGTTTTTTCTGTATTTCTACAAATTTTCACTTGTTTAATAGTTACAAAATTAAGAATTAAAAAAAAACTTATTTCCCTTTTCTGATATTAGAAATTAAAAAAAAAACTTTCTTCTGTTTTACCGCACAAAACATTTCGGGTTTCAGGGGAGGGGGGCGGTGCGAAGGCCCGTCGGTCCCCCCCCCCTCTGGATACAGCTTTGTAATGTCTACACGCGTACAAAAATTAACAGGACCGTTGGAGGTCAAAACTGTGAGACAATCTTTGGTAATGCTAAAGAAAGCAAAGTTTCAGGGACCTCCCCTGAAATTTTTTGTAATTTATGTCTTAAAAACGTGTTATAGACTGCATTTGTTGCCGATAAAGAAAGAAATGGGACTCAGGAAATGTCACTGATCGATTTTTTGAGTGGAATTACCACCCCCACCCAATGTTTCAAAATTGAAGCTCTGAAAACAAAATATTTGACAATCTAAAGATATTAAAGAAAGGAAAGTTTTTTTTTGGGGGGGAGGGGGGGCTCTCCTGTGGAAGTTTTTTAAAATTGAAATCCTTAAAATAAAGATTTTAGTCATTCTTCAATGATGTTCGAGGGAGAAATTCAGAGGTTCATCGAATTAAAATTAGCGAAATTTTAGTTTTAAAAACACAATTTTCGTCATTCTTTATTGATATTAGAGGGGTGGATTTCAAGGGCCCCTCCCCAAGAATTTTTCGAAATTGAACTCTTAAAAATGTGGTTGTAGGCTATATTTGATAAGTTTTAGGGCCTGGTAATTTTTCGAGATTGAAGATTCAAAATCGCTATTTAGACGAATGGCGGGGTTTTCGTTGGCTCTTCCTCCTGAATAATCTACAAATTTAAACACCAGGAAACAAAATTTGAGACTATCTGTAATGATTATAGGTGAGGATTGGGGGAGCTTCTTGCACAGCATTCTTATTTTCAGGAGAGAGGCGGAACAATTTGGCTGACCAAGAATCTAACTGTTGAAGGTTTTTAACTTAAAGATTTCTTTTTAAAATAATTAAAGGTTTTTTGTTAGTACTTCTTTTCCTTGTTAAAATAACTTTGCTTTCTCCAAAACATTTTCCTTTCTTCCTTTCGGTGAGAAACAATACTTATGAAAAAAAATCAACTCAGCATTCTGGGGTAGGTATGGGTCCTCTGAACTCCTCCTCTAGTTGCGCCACATAAGAAGAGTGTAATTAAAGACTGTCTTTGATGATACTAGGGAAATGAGTTGTTTGGTGGCGTACTTCCAGATATATTTCAAAATTTAAGAATCAAAAACGCTCTTGTAAACTATCTTACATAATGTTAAAGCAAGGAATGGGGTTCATGTGTGTGTGTGTTTTTTTGAAAAATTTTCATGAATGCTATTTCAGATGATCTTTAATGATGCTTTGCAAAGAGAGGTTAGGAGGTTCTCCCTTGGAAATTTTGACAAAATTGAAATTCTAAAGACGTAATTGTAGTATCTCTTTGATGACGTTAGGTGCTAGGGGAAGGGTTTGCATCTGGAACTTTTTCCCGAACATTTTTCAAAATTGAAGTTTCAAAAATGCGATTTTTGACGATATTCAGTGATGGCAGAGAGGGGAGAGGCTCAGCCCTTCCCCCCCCCCGGATATTTTTAAAAACTAAGGTCACAAATAAAAACACAATCGCAAGCCCGCTTTAACGATAGACCAAAAGATGAAATTCTGAAAACAGGGTTCGTACGCTATGGGAAAACCGGGAAAACCTGGAATTGTCAGGGAAAATGAGTTAAAAATGTCAGGGAAATTTCCAATTTTGTCCCCAAAAAATTTTTTCCCCGGGGAATTTCATACCATGAGATCTAATCTTCGTTTTTATCGATGTTTCCTGAAAAAAATTGTAAAAGTTTTGTGGCAAAACGACGCTGGCAATAAAAAAAAGGTAACTAAAAAAAAAAACTTCCTCGACCGCCATTTTTGCCCCTCAATAGTTTACAAGAAAAAATTCCTAGGGTGAACAGGAATTATGTACAAACACAACAGGGGTGAAGACAATTTACTGCTTCTGAATCACAAGCCTGCGGATTGTAGGAGCGATCTGGAAAATCGTTTTTTATCGAAACTTTTCAGCTACGTGTGAGACTTAGTCCCCATTTTTGGTCATTCATAAGATGGAAGTAGACACGATGCTTAAATGCCCAAAGTTCCAAAAACAAAGCAGAATTAGATGTTTTCTTTAACTGCAAACTAATGAAAATAACGCAAAATGTGCTTCAAAATGAACTCTGTTATTGTATGAAATGTGGTTATAGTTTGAGAGCTCAAAAATCCTTAAAATTTATTTAGCAACTTCTTTTGCTACAAGGTGTGACTTTTGTGGGATGTTGCAAGCTACATATTTATTTTCAAACTTTTATATTTAACCTACGTTCTTTATCACACGTAAATTTTATATTTTGCACCAAAGTTATGCGCTTATGTTCTTTTCACACGTAAATTTTCCATTTTGTTTTGCGCAAAGGGGAAAATCAACATTTTCTTTCTCTATGTAAGAAATGCTTTTCTTATTTTTTTTTTTTTTGATATCTATGTAAGGATTAATTAATATGAGAGCATTTTTACAAATAATGACTTCTGATACTTTCTTCTCAAAGTACGAACGCCTTACGATGTTGGTCAGTTTTGAGGCTGTACTGGTCAAATTCAAAGCATGTGTGGAACTTTAAAATATAGTTCATTATTAAAATGATCACATGCGGTGTGTAACTTACACAGAAAGCCTACCCTTAAGTGATATTACATCAAATTTTTATTTTAGATGAAATTATTGAAACGTTTTCCAGTTTTTATGCAATAATGGTTAATTTCAAGGTCCGGGCGACCCCACAAGATATTTTTCTGTCGAAATCCTTTTGCATGACTAAATATCTCTACAAAAGGCAACTTTTCCGCACTATTATTTAACGTTTATCAGATTTTGATTTATTTTACTCCACCCTATTTATTGTTCATGTATTTATAACTTTGACTTTTATATATATATATATATATATTAGGGTGGGCCGAAAAAACTTTTTTTGGAAATCTGTTTTTGGATAGTGCGGAAAAGTTGCTATATGAACCCGTTATTATCCATAAAAAATTTTGAAAAACTGAAAAAAGGACAAAAATGCACTTTTTTCAAAAAAAAAAAAAAAAGGGGGGGGGGGCAAAAATAAAAGTTTGAAGCTAGTTTCAACAAACATTAGAAGTATCTGTCAGTGCATTAGTTGAAATCCTCAAAGATTTTTATACAATTCGTAGAATATTTAGCTACGCTCCTTTAAGACTGAAACATTGGAAAACTGAAAAAAAAAAAAAAAAAAAAAAAAATTAAAAGTAGTTTTGAAATAAGTAAGTACTGAAATGTTACGCAATACGTTACCTAGAAAAAACAGTGAAAATTCAATCAATTTTATGCGACATTTGTACGCCAATTTTAAAAAATGCACACACTCAAATAAAAAATAGTTACATAAGATGCTAATTTTTTAATCTTTGGTTCCAGTAGTTTCTTCGGGATAATAAACGGCGCTCAACTACTTCTATTATTCCTAAGATTATTTTATAGCTATTTTATATATATTTGACAAATAGAGCCCTTGAGTATTAAAAAAATATGAATCCTCTGAAGTCCTTTAAACTGATTAATGAATTGAACGCAAGTATTCTTCTTTAAGAAATGCTGTAATTCTACACTTCCACAGCTGGGAGTTAAGCAATTAAAGGGGTCCTCTCTTGCGTCCAATGTCCACAATGAGATGTCACTGAGGCATCTTATACTGGAATTTGACGGTTGCACAAAGTGGCCACATTCATATTCTGGAGCTATCGAGCAACTTCTTAGAGATTGTAAAAAAATCCGGTGGTCAAATTTGATAAAATTGACTGCAATCTTCTGGTTTTGGACATGGAAGATATAAAAAATTTAAGTATTGAACAATATTTGTATAGAATCTGTCTTGCCGTAAAAGATAGTCAGTTGTCCTTCAAGCGTGGCTGACAGTAGCCCAGGCAAACTCAGTCAGTCGTGCGCGATGGCTGACAACTGCAAACCATTTGTTACGCTTGTATATAGGCACTCCAACTCCATCAGAAAATCTTACAATACTTGTAAAGTATGTAATGTTAGTTTATGCTCCAATGTGGTTTGAAATAAAAATAAAACCGAACTGCCAGTACGGCGCCAAACATTTTTGGAAAATGATTTCTCTTGGAAGGCAGTTTCCAGACAACGTTAAGGAGATAATTTTCAAAGTTCTCTCAAGTAATGCATATTTCGCTCATCCTGAACAGCTACTGTTGACAATGTTGTTTGACTCAAGAAAATACATTCGGGAATTAGCTGTTAGGCGCATTCTGAACTCTAGAAATAAGAGGACGAAGAGCTCGGATGGTGTACGATTTTTTGAGCGTCCTAAACTCAATTTTGAAGCCGTTGATTTAGTTGATTGGGCAAACTGTGTTGTAACAGAACCAACTCTTACAATGCATAACCAAAAAAGACCAACAATGGAAAGAAATGTGCAAGGAACATTCTACAGAGTTTACTTTCGAGAAATTTCCTTGTCACACGCAAGCTGTGAAACGTTGTGTGAAACTAATAACCGAAGCTGCAATAAAAGTTCGTGGTGAAACTGCACGAGATGGATACATTCGTGCAAAACTTCATGCTAGGAAAGAACTTCCATCATTTGATAACAAGGGACAATATTATTCCAAAAAATAATATTCATTATGCATGAGGTATTATAAATCAAATTTGAAGATTTCTTTTTTAAAATTTTGTTATCTATGTATGTAATTCCAGAAAATGTATGATACATTTGCGTGATAATAATTACTATGATTAATAGTGCTATTTAATTAATAAGTCTATTTAATTTTGAAAAATAATTTTCACATTGGTTTTTAAAGAAATTAAATATTTTTTTTCATTTTTCTCCAATTTTTGATGTCGGAAAGGAGCGGTTAAATGCTCATTAAAATCAATGAAACATTTTATGGGCTCAAACTGGCTTATTATATAACATTTTCGGTGCATTCCAGCAAAATATTTGGAATTTAGTTTTTTTAAAAAAATTTCGACAAAAATTCATTTTTCTCTTTTTTTACGGTTTTTCATTGTCAAATAGCGCCGGCTAGATATTTTTTAATATCCAAGAAATTTTTTGTGAGTGCTAACTAGCTCACTACGCAACTTTTGCGCGCTATCCAAAAATTGATTTCGAAAAAAAAAATTTTTCGGCTTATTTCGGCCCACCCTAATATATATATGGGTCATTTCACATCAAATTGCCTAATGCCATGTGCACATGTGCTGTCATGTCTCAGATTTTGTCCATTATTTTTTTACTAATAAATATCTATGAGAAAAGCCCAAATTAATTTTTTTAGATTTTTTTGAATGGAAATTACGCTTTGGAGAATTTTTTCAAAATTTCAATTTTTGATCATTTTTCGGAGTCGCCGTTTTTGCATAAATTTAGAAAATCTTTCTCATTTCTTTATTTTTCAACTAATTAAGCTGAATTAGGTATCAATTTTAAGCTAATACTTTTATCTTTCAGTGTGAATGACAGAAAGTATTTTGTGAATAGTTGTGTGTTGCCACTCTTTATCTAAAGTCAGTTTTTATGTTTTTCCAATTGGGAGATTAAGTAAGTCATATCTCCGGAGTACCTACTACGATCTACATCAAATTTTTTTTGTAGCATATTTTAATCATTCTCTTGCTATGTGGAAAAAGTAGAAGGGTGTTTTTTGTTGTTTTGAAATAAAATAAAATTCATACCAAAACGGTGACTCAAAAAAATGATCAAAAATCGAATTTTTGAAAAAATGCTCCAAAGAGTAATTTTTATTCAAAAAATCTAAAAAAATTAATTTAGGCTTTTCTTATAGATATCTATTTTCAAAAAATAATAGACAAAGGAGATATGACGGCATGGCAGACTATTTAATTTAGCCGATTTGGTGTGGAATGATCCATATGTATTTAGTATTTTCTTTGTATACTATTTGTTTACTGGAATAATTATTTCATCTTTAACTTAATATGTTTGCTGTCTCATATTTTATTCCTTTTATGGTCTAGCATATCTTCTCTTTTAACAGAGGCTGTCGAAAAGAACTTCTATACATGTTGCAGATATAGATTGTCAAGCACATCGTACCTTTTGTGTTTCTGTTGGAGTGAATAGCTATCCAACTATAAGATTTTATCCTGTTGGCAGAGGGAGTGAAAATAAATTTTTGTATGTTTTCTGGATTTATTTCTATACATTAATTAATACTAAGATTGCAAATTTATTTATTTTTAAAATTTTGAACTTCTTATTTTACAAGGTATCCATAAAAAAAAAACCTTTGGGGTTTTGAAGTAAAGTTTTTTTACACAATCATGAAATTGGATTAATGTCATAAACATTTGTTTATCAAGATTTTTAATTTTTAATAGATTTGATTGTGGGCCCCTTTGTGGCATATCACCCAATCAAACTGTTCAACCCCTTCCCATGTCTTGGCTAGCAGTCTGACCTAATTCACATTGTTAACTTAATGTGATTTTTAAATCTCTGGAGATCTTTTTGAACTCCTGTATTATGCTTAGCCTTGTGTGTTCTATTCAGTTTCAAAATTTCTTGACTAATTTTCTCTTTAAATAATGTTAAGATTTTTGCAAAATAAGATGAAAGAAATATTTAAAAGCACAAAGAAAATAGACATTTATAGTTTTCTAAATTAAAACGAGTGTATGGAAAATGAAAATCAAAATAATTCTGATCTGTATCAAAACAAAATTGTTTTAAATAGCCTTAAAATAAGTTTTGGAACAAATTCATTAGTTATAAAAAATAAGAAAAACTCAGATGGTCCTTGATATTTTAGAAACTTGATCATGAAATATTAGATTTTTAAAATCATTTTCAGTTGTTTTTGTAATGAATTTTGCAATGAATTGGTAATTAATGATAAACCTAATGAGATTGATATGATTTGGCTGGAGTTGATGAGCAATAAGGGAAATAAACTACGTTTAGGGAACATTTATAGGCCACCCCACTTAAGCCAGGGTCAAGATGAACAGATGTTTAGTATTATTAGTGACATTTCAAGCAAGGGGTCAGTCATTATAATGGGAGATTTTAATTTTCCAGGAATTGATTGGAATAATTTTTACTATAGTAATAGCAGAGAAGAGGAATTTTTGAAAGTAATTGGTGACTGTTTTTTAGATCAAATTGTAACTCAGGGTACTCGACAGGACGTGATTTTGGATCTAGCTTTCTGTGATATGGAAGGTTCTGTTCAGGGGTTATGTGTAGGGGAACATATTGGAGACAGTGACCACAACAGTATTAGGTTTGGGATTAAATTTGATACGCACAAAGTAGAGAATTTTAGGTTTGTGCCCAATTTCAGAAATACTGATTTTGTGGCACTTAGGCAGAGTTTGAAAGCAGTTTTTTCTTCTGGATAGCGATGTGAATCTTCAGTGGGCAGAGTTTAAGGAAAAGCTAGCGAAAACGGTTGGGGATCATGTTCCTTTTAGGAGAAAGGGTGTCAACACTAAAATTTGGCCAATGTGGTTCTCCAGGGAAACTAAAGACGCTCTAAATTACAAGCAAGCTGCTTTTCATAGATTTAGAGAAACTGGTCACAGTGCAGATAGGCTCCAATATTGTAAGGCAAGGCGTAAATTTAAGTATTTGGTGCGGATTCAGAAAAGAGAGTTGGAGCAAAGACTGGCAGATAACATAAACAGGAATCCCAAGAGGTTTTTTGCATACGCTAATTCGGGGAAAGTTCGAAATAGTCATGTTGGGCCACTGGTTGATGAGCACGGAATTTTAATTCAGGATGATAGTGATATTGCTAATGTTCTTAATAACTTTTTTTCGAGTGTTTTTAACGATAACTGTATCTCAACAGTTGACACCAACAAGACACAAGCTATAGTACAGCTTGAGGACTTTGTATTTTCCAGGGATGACCTTTTACTTTATTTGAAAAAAAATTAAGGAGACTAAGGCTCCGGGACCTAATTATATTTATCCAAAAATTTTAGTTGAATGTGCGGAGGAATTAGCAGATGTAATCGTAAATATTTTCAATGCTTCTTATAACTTGGGGACAGTGCCAGAGGACTGGAAGCTGGCTAACATTACACCGCTCTTCAAGAAAGGGTCTAAAGGGAGTGTGGGAAATTATAAACCTGTGAGTCTAACTTCGGTGGTTTGTAAAATTTTTGAAACATTGATAAAAATTAAGATAGTACATTTTCTAGAGACTAATAATCTATTGACTAGTTTTCAGTACGGTTTCAGGAAAGGCAAATCTTGTGCAACTAATTTATTACATTTCTATGAGAAAGTTACCATGGCTTTGGACACTAAGAAGCCTGTAGATGTTGTTTACATTGATTTTCAAAAAGCTTTCGATAAGGTACCGCATGTTGCTCTACTTAGCAAATTAGCTGATATAGGAATAGGAGGGAAAACTTTCATTTGGGTAAAAAACTGGCTGACCGGAAGGAAACAAAGGGTAGTTGTAAGGGGAAATTATTCTAATTGGAGTGAGGTTTTAAGCGGGGTTCCTCAAGGATCAGTGTTAGGGCCTGTTTTGTTCATTGTTTTTATGAACGATATTCACAAAAATATTTCTGGGAACATGAATTGTTTTGCTGATGATGTCAAAGTTATGGGGACTGTAGATAATGAAGAACAAGCAAAACAGCTGCAAGAGGATCTAGATCATATTACGGAGTGGGCTGATAAATGGGGTATGGCTGTTAATGTTGGGAAATGTCAAGTGCTACATTTAGGGCATGGAAATAAGTGTACAAGTTATTATTTGCAAGGTTCAGTCATTAGTCAGGCAGACAAAGTTACTGATCTGGGGGTCTTAATGAGTCAGGATTTAAAGTTTAGCCAACAGTGCAGCATTGCTAGTAACAAGGCCAATAAGATGCTTGGGTTTATCAATAGATCTATTTCAAACAAATTTAAAGAAGTTCTTCTGCCCTTATATAGAAGTTTGGTAAGACCTCATTTGGAGTATGCTGTTCAGTTTTGGTCTCCTTATCTTAAGAAAGACATTAATGTATTGGAAAGGGTTCAAAGGCAAGCTACAAGGCTAATAAATGGACTTTCTCACTTAGACTATGATTCCAGGCTTAGAAGGTTAAAAATGTACAGTCTTGAGCAAAGAAGAGACCGAGGGGACATGATTCAGTTGTTTAAATTTATTAAAATGAAAGATGTTACGGGGGCTGAAGTTTAGCACTGAAAACAGGACAAGGGGTCATTGTTTTAAGCTATTTAAATCTCAGGCTAACATGGATATTAGGAAAAATTATTATTATAGCAGGGTAGTGGAACCTTGGAACAGTTTATCGGAAGAGGTGGTAATGAGCAAGGGAGTAGATAGTTTTAAGAGGGCCATTGATCTTCACTGGGGATTGTAAATTGACTAGGAACCAGTCTAGCTGGGCCCAGAGCCTGTTGCTGGTCGTCACTTTTGTATTTGTATTTGTAATGTATGTAAATTACACCCATGGGTGCAAGTTTGGTGATGAGTTCAATACAGAAAATATTTTCAGCCCCCCCCCCCCCCGCATGCGTACTAAAGGAAAATTTTGTGTATAAATGTTGTAGATTTTAACAATGCCAGTTTTGGAATCTGTGTTTGATTTGAATTTTAAGCCTTTAAATTGTAATATTTAAGCGTTTTGATGTCATAATTCCAAAAACCTAAAAACCACCAACAACGGATGGGAGGGAGGGTCTGGGGGTTCTCCCCCAGAAGTTTTTTAAATAGGAGTCCAAAAAACACAATGGTAGGCCATTTTGGTAAAGTTCAGGGAAAGGAGGCATTCAGGGACTCTTGCAAACTGATAGTCGCAAAATCACAATATTGGGCGAACCTTCAAAAATATTAGAGAAAGAGGATGGCACTCTGGGCTCTTGCCGAAAGTGAAACTTTAAAATCAAAATTGTACTCCATCTTTCATAATGTTTATACGCTTTTTGAATACATTATCAAAGGGATGGTGTTCAGGAACCCTCCTTTAGCAATATTTCGAAATTGAAGTTCCAAAAATGCAATTTTAGACGATGTTGGATAATGTTAGGGGTAAAAGCGTTCGCAGCTCCCCACCATTAGTTTTTTTCCGATTGTAAACATTTTTATTGTAGTAATAAAATCGCTTGGGACATAAGATTTTCACTTTTGCAACATAAATCAATTCTGATCGGAAAGTCTACCCAAGGTAGCGCCAACAAACCAGAAAAGAAGGAAAGGTGGGGGAAGGGTATGGGCAACTAATGATAATGGACTGGCACCATTCCCTCACACAGTCTTCATTTGAAAAACCATTCTTTTATAAGATAGCAGGTGGTGAAAATAGCAATAAAAAAACCGCTTCAGTGAAGTAGATATATTTTTTTAACGAGGTACACTTTCCAATATTCATTTTGGATATAAGGGAATGAATCCTTATCTCAGGCAGGGCTCCCAAATCACATACCTCTTAAGGCTCTCAAATACAGCCTAAATTGTGGCGTTTTAAATATTTCAGCATCAAAAAATCGGGAAGAGAACTCCCGAACCCCTTACTCTGAGTGAGTCCTAAATTTGAATTTTCAAGGCTTCAGTTTCAATATTTTTTTCTAGGAATAGTACCCTCCTTACCTATAAACATGACTTTTTACCACCTAAAAAATTTAGTACTTTAATTTCGGAAACGTTTTGAAAGAAGCTTCCTACACCCTTCCCCCTTAAGTCATCCAAAGAAAGCCCAAAACAGAGCTCTTAAAATTTCAGAAATGGAAATATTTCAGGCTGGGTGGTGGAATACCCCCTCCCCCTCATTGTGTTTACGAGTTATTTTTCCATTGAAAGAGCAACTCCCCTCTCCACATTGTCAAAGACAACCCAAAGTTTTAAGACTTCAATTTCAAAAATGTTTCGAGAAAGACCCCCCCCCCTGAATTCCCTAACTCTTAATTCACTCAAAAATAGCCAAAATAGTATTTCTTCAGCATGGAGAAATTTTTGGGGGCGAGAGCTCCCTAATTCCTTAAGTTGTATTGGGGAAATTTTTCAGAGTTCAAGTATTTATATTTTTTATAAATTCTAAATTTAACTTAGGGTGTCACTCACCAGATGGGTATCACCCAGAGTGGACCTTCCCCTTTCAAGAAAAGTTTTTTGACTTTGCAAAAAAGTTTTTTTTTCTCTCTAGTTACAGCTTGAATAGCAAAAATTGAAAGCACACAATTTGACCAACATCTATTTGTTAAATATTAAAGGGGAGCAAATTAATCCTTTTCAATTTTTAAAGAAAATGGGATTTTCAAGTAATCTCACTTTTAAAATCCTAACTATTGGAAAATTTGATTTTGAAATTCACTTTCCAACGTTGTATGCATCAAAGGTTTACTGTAAAATACAACGCGAAAATTTCATGAAAAGGAATTAATATTTTGATCTTTGTTTAGAGGTTTTTCCCCCTTCCCATGAGGGGGAAAAAATAGAAAAAATAAAACCAAATGAAAATAAAAATCAGGTGTCGGATGTTCCAAAATTCAGTATTCAGAGTCGAAGTCGGCCATTTTCCTTCCGACTCCGCAGCCCTGGTTCTGAATACTTCAGCTTTGAATATTTCTCGGGGAAGGGGGCCCCGAACCTCAAGACAATTTAAAGTTGCGTTTTTAAGACTCCAGTTTCGGAATTTCGCCTAAAGAGAGCCCCCACCCCCTCTTAACATTACCAAAGTTTTAATACTTCAATTACAAATCTTTTCGGGAGAGGGTCTTAAATTCCTTTTTTCTTAAATGATTTAAGTATAGCCTCAAATAGTTTTTAATACATCAGCTACAAAACATTTTAATGTTAGAACACCAAAACCATCTCTCATTCCTTCACCAAAGATTTCCTAAATTAGTGTTTTTAAGACTCCAGTTTTCAATTTGTTTACGAACCTCCCCATCCCCACATTTACATCATTAAAGGCAGCCTAAACATATTAGACTTTTAAGAGTCTACAGAGGAGAAATCCCGAACCACTCCTAAGCTTCAAAAATGGCTTTTGATTCTGTTTTTCGATATTTTATATTGGAGCCCTTGAGAACCCGCCCCCCCCCCCCTCTTAGATTGTCCAAGATATAAACGTTTTTTGACCTGAGTATCGCGGGTTAATTTGCAAACTTACCCTCTTTGCAAGAGCAGCATTTTTTCGCGACCTCGTGCTGCGGTTATTTTTCTTGTTTTCTTTCTCTCTGTCTCCCCACCCCCCACCATATTTCTCTTCGAGCGAGTGTGTGATTGAATGACATTGGAATTTAGTGATTCCTCTAGTCTTTATCAAAAATACAGAAACGGTTGCCCATTGGTGTTTTAAACCAGCTTGAAATTTCCCCCTGATTCTTTCTATAATTCTCATTTTCATTAAAATTTTCAAAATCCCTGATAGTTCCTGTTTTACCTGGTATGTGGACTCCCTTTGCTGTGGTGTAAACATTTCATCTCGTCAGCAATCATTCTCAATCAGATTCAACTCTAAGAAATTTTAAGCATGCACAGAATTTTCATTTATGCGTGTAAAGTTTGCAAGGAAAAAAAGGTAGATTTAAAAAAAAAAATGGAAGGATGATCGAAAATAGCAAGAAAAAAGGCTAAATTTTCAATTTAAGATGATTATTTCAAAAAATCAGGGAGAATAGCAAGCAACTCTGAAGTCTGCAATGCAGTGAGTTGGAAATAACAGACCTACACCTAAAAAACGTCACACAGCGCAAATCTAAAAGTCACTCCTCGAAAAGCATGTTACAAACATAACAAGCCCATGGCGGAAAATCGAGAGAATGTCGTTGTAAATTCGTGGTAATGGAATGGTCCAGTAATTAAAGCATATTTTTCAAACACTCAATTTTTCTTTTTTAAGTAAAAACTGAAAGAAAGTCATTGAATTTCTTTCCGTCCCGACCTCCGTCTCCGAAATTTTGTCCAAGACAGAAATCCGTCCTGAGACAGAAGGTCTTGCACTATGATTACACTATATATATATATTTTAAATTTTACCCATGATTGTTCAAAAGTCAATAAAGAAAGTCCAAGTTGTTGATGTTCAAAAGTCAATAAATTGGAGGATTTTTTTTTTGACTTAGAAATCTTCTCGTGTAAAACTCAAACCAAATCAATATTCCAAAGCTTTTCCTTATTGATTTAAAACTACCAAAATATATTAAACTTCTCAAACAATTTCATAGCATTCTAACTCACAACTTATAACATTCAACATTTTATTTGAAAATTTCTAATGATACTTCTTTTTTATATTGTGCACATGTCTTACAAATATAGTTTGAAAATTTAAATGTCATCATTATGAAGCAGGGCTGGCAAGTTTCTGCCAGGGCAGTTAAAACCACTGGTAAAAACCGGTTGAAACCGGCATGGCAAAAACCACTTTCTGTCACATTTTTGGCATAAACTGACAAAAAATCTCAAAATGCCCCCCCCCCCCCCCCAAAAAAAATTGACAGACAGTAGAAAATGCATGGAAAAAATAATTAACTTTTAATCAAAGCACAGTTTAATTTACAATATTATCACAATTCAGAATCAAATGTTACATTGTTTGGACCCTGCAGTTGCTTCTTGGAAAAAAGTGGTTCCAAAAATCTAAATAGTTTCTCAATTATATTCTTGCAACAGAAGAGCTAGCAGGCAATGCATCAAGGTTATATTCATAAAACTTTCAAATTGTACATTTTTTTAAACTGGTCCATCATGTAGTAACTGGGGTAGTGGTAAAAATTCGACTAGAAAAATGTGTTTCGAGAAGTGGGGCCAATTTGTTTTGCAAAGCTGTGATATTAAGTACAAAATCTAGATTAATATTGGCAAGTAAAATTTGACACTTTCTTCTTGAAGCACATGATAATTTCAATCACAAGCAATTTAGATGAAGCTAATTTGTGAGCAATAGGGTGCGTCTTATTTTTAAAGGTGTTATTTTTTCATGAGGCACCCTCTCATTTTGTTCCTTTGGATGAAAAAAAAATTCTCATATATGAAATATAAAAATTGAATAATATTTAGAGGGTGCTACCACTGCTGCAAAATTTGTCAACTCTCTCTCTTTTTATTTTTTTTTTAAATTTATTTATTTAGTCTGGATAATAAGTAGCAATCAGTGAAAAGTTTGTATTGTCACATGGAAGTAACAAAGAGAAAAATTACAATATTGCTGAATGTAAAAGACCGACAGTGTAAACCTGTGGTATGAATGGCATTACCGAACTTTCAAATGCTTTTTTGACATTATTACATAAAATGACAACCATGAAATGCTTATTATTTTCTTGTATATATAAGAAATAGGTATTTGTGTTATGCTAAACTCAACCAACCTAATTTCATGGTGATTAAAAATATGTCAAAAGTTGATTTTTACATCATATTTTTCACAATGAATGTAATTTTAATCATTGGTAGCCAAGGGCGCCGACTTGCAAAAATTATTGAGGGGGCTAGACGTCACCGGTGGTCCTGGGTTTATGAACTCCCATGGCGCTCCCCCCCCCCCCAACTTTTCCCAAAAAAAAGTTCAGATATTTTGAACCTTGAAAAT
This sequence comes from Uloborus diversus, assembly GCF_026930045.1. NCBI lineage: Eukaryota > Metazoa > Arthropoda > Arachnida > Araneae > Uloboridae > Uloborus > Uloborus diversus. Next base: position 83,537,270 of record NC_072731.1, on the reverse strand, counting down.
GCCAATTTATATATTTTCTGGTGTATGTGATTTATACTAACAAACAATATGTAGCATGTCGTTTTCAAAGTCAATCTAAGAATTTGTATACAAATTTTCTGGTTCAATTAGATCATGTCACTTATCTTCAGTGTGGGACATTTTTGCAGTTCTATTTTGGGGGAAGTCGTGCAGTTCCGTGGCTAGGCATTGATATAAGGTGTAGGGCACTTGACTTGCATGGAAGGGCGCCCTAAATACAGCCTAAATACCCAGCACCTAAATACCCAGTGCGCCTAAATACAAAAAAATATTGGGAGGGTGGGGGGCATGCCCGCGGGAGAACCCCGAAAACTCTACTCTCGCTAACTCGACACATGTTTTGGCTTTGAAAAACGAAAAACAAAAAAAAAAAAAAAAAACAAAAAAAAAAGGAAAAAGAAAACCCCACATGTACGGTGTTTTCGTAAAAGAATAGTTTAATTTATAGTATAATAATTTTGTTTTTAGACTATTACAGAATAGTGAATTTATATATATATGAAAAGATTTAAATTATATTTAAATAAACTATCATTAAAAAAAATAAAGCATAAGATATTGCTGTCGCACTTTGATTAATAAGTGAAATAGCTAATTTAAACTTGCTTTGAATAAGGCTCAGAGTTCATTAAATAAAAATAATATCCCACAGTTAATTTGTTTAATAAAGTTAACATAGTATGTAAATAGCGGGTTTTTATAGAGTCTTATACACTAAAAATATTTAAGTATTTGAAAATAACTAATGCAGTACTATAGTAATACGGTAATAAAATAATACTAATATTTCGAAATTTTGAATCTAACATTCTGTATGTAGTTAATTCTCTATTACAGAGATTTTTAAACTTGCTTTAAATACCAATATTAGGGCTGTCTTTAGAAAGGTGCGAATGTCGACCGCCTGACTAGATTACTGAATTTGAAGTCGTTGACGTCTGGTCGAATATCCAATTCATCAAAAATATCTCGGTGGTTATGAAAGTTGTTCAATCGCATCCCATTGTTGATCGGACAGACTATCCGCAGGTTCGCACACTGGGACAAATTTAAGCGCTCGCAGCACCGTAACACTATCATTATTCACACCACTCGTTTTCAGTTAACCTGCTTTTAACCATAAAAATTATTTGTTGTAACTCATTGCTGAATGTATTTTACAAGGTACTTCAAACAAGGAAAGATTACTATCTTCAAGCAAGGAAAATAAAAAATACTGAGACAAATTTGTGAGTTTAGAAAGGAATAAATAACTAATAATTTTCTTAAATTATTGGGGGGGCTCTGCCCCTCAAATTTTTTTTTGAGGGGGCTCGGGCCCCCTCAGGCCCCATGGAGTCGGCGTCACTGCTGGTAGCACCCCCTAAATTATGTTCAAATTCTACGAAAATTTTATGTGTGAATTTTTTCATCAAAAGGAAGCAATTAAAGGGGTGCCCCATAAGAAATTCAAAACTTTTTTAAAAAGTGCATTATAAGACACACCCTAGTGAGCAAATTACCAACAGTAATGCCAGTTTAATTCTGTATGTGACTCCTCTATCTAAGAACCCATATGATTTTCGTCCTTTGTTAGATTAATCCAAATATTAGGAGCATCAACAAATGAAAATTTCCCTTTCTAAACTAAATCAAGGGCACTAGCATAAAATTTTATTTTTTATGATGAAATGAAGTTTAATTTTTTAGTTTACCTAAACAAATAATTTAGTAATTACTTTAGTTTTTTAAGACAATTTTAAGTTTTTGCCAGTTTCTGCCGGTTTTAACCGGTTATAACCAGTTTCTGTCACTGGCACGGCAAAAACTAGTTTCTGCCAGCAGAAAGCCAACCCTGTTATGAAGGTGTTGTTGTAAATATTTTTCATTGAATTCTAGTAATAAGCAGCAAGATTGAAGCAATTTTGATTTATTTTCTTCATGATCTTGTATCTAAATTTAGTTGTTGTTACTCCACATTTATGAATGTGCTTAAAACTTTTCAAAAGTTTTAAATTTTGCTGTTTTATTTTTAAAGTGGAATTATGTTCTTAGCATTTTATCATACACCTCCAAAATGTATTTTTCATGTACATGCCCTTTAGCTTTAGCATACTTTCGGGCTGTTTAACACTCTTCGGACACTTGGACCGTAAATGCTTCCTGTCTTGTCCAAAATCCCAACCATGTTTGATAACTATACTGCCGTGCACAAAAGACCTTTCTGCGGTCGAGTTCAAAATGAGAAATTTCCATTTAAAGTTTTATGCCTTGATACACTTGATTCAGATTTTTTAAAACAAATATTTCTCATTTACAAACGACCATAGTTATTGACTGGGATATTTTTAATGATGACCATGATATATTTTTTTAATGACCATGATATTTAGATAACCACTTTGTGACCCCAACTCCATTTTGATTAAAAGCACAGGTACGGCTTTTGTGCTTATCTCGGCAGTATATCAGATATTTAATGCCTACATTTTAGTGATAATTAACTTTAAGGATCTAGGTTCATTATCTGCCCCAAATGCACCCCCAATTTTATTTTTCATTGACATAAACCATTTGAAGACCAAAATGAACCAGAGGAGGTCTCTGTAGTCTATTTTGGGAAATACTGGTCTAGTTTAAAGGTTCCAGATTGTACCAGAGTTCTTCAAATACACTACTCTTCTGTTCATAAGTTAAATAACGTCTGTACTGGAGAATGTGTTCTAAGTTCTGTGGTTATTCTTAATCGGGTGAAGCACAAAATCCATTTTGTTTCGATAAAGGTTGCTCATATTTGAAGAAATACAATGAAATTAACTTCACACAATGTATGTTCAGCAGCAGAGAGAAAAAAAAATGTGTAAAACTTGCATCAAGCAATTTTTCTAGTTATAGCTAATGTAGATTTATATTCAATTTAGTGTTTTTAAGTTTTTTACATATTTTTTTAAAGTTTAGTATTTGTGTGATTTTTTTTTTTTGTGTTGAATAGTTTATATAATGGCTGGAATCGAGATGCTGACTCTCTTCAAGGTTGGATCTTTCAATATCTACCATCTAATGTAGTTTCATTGAATGAAAAAGAATTTGACAGAGTTCTCCTAGATACTAAACCGTGGCTGATTGATTTCTATGCTCCATGGTGTGGTCATTGCAATATTTTTGCTCCAAAATTTGAAGAGGTTTCCACGGTATGATATAAAATTTTTTTTTAACAACTAAAAGAGTAGATGTTTATAAAATGTTCTTTGAGTTATATTTTCACTTTCCTAGTTTTCTACATGCAGCCCTTTTCCCCATCTCCCCCCTTTTTAGCCTACTTTCCCAGTAAAAGTCAGAAAAAGAAGAAAAAAGCATGAAAGAAGGCTTAATGCATCTTAAATATGTAGCGAAAAACAAAAAAAAAGTCAAAAATAAATAAAATAAAATAAATATCGGAAAATTTAAAATTGGAAAGTAGGAAAAATGTCTGTCGATCTGTCTGTCCCCCCCCCCTAATAACTTTTGAATGAATAGTCTGATTCGAACAAACTTTTTTTTGTTCGAAAGATCTCGGCGAGGACACCTCATTCCCATATTTCACTTTTTGATTTGAACTATTTTTTGTTCAACTTTGAACAGTTCAAAAAAACTTAACATTAGCGCCTACGGGGAAACTGAAAGTCAATGTAGATTCCGTACTTGAAGGCAGATTTATTTCAAACAAATTTTGTTGGAAATAGCTCTTGACACCAAACTCCAGACTCCGAGAATTTAGAGGCACCTGAATCCAACTCCTGTGCCCGACAATTAATTGGACTCCGACTCAGACTTTGTAGCTTTGGCAAAAATTTATACACGGAGGACAAATGACGGACTCCGATTCTTGGATATTCGTCTCCAACTCCTTTATCCCAAAATGAGATCGACTCCGACTCCGCAGCTATGGTTTTCACTGTGAAATAATTATTGTTGATATGATTTGTTTTTATTTTCACGCTAAATTTTTAATTTAGGTATTCAGTTTTCGGCGAATAAACTCGAAGTCATTTATGTTTCTACATAACGATATGCACAGACGATTTTTTTTTGACACTGAAAAGTATTTCTTTAAGTTGACATTTTATTGTTTTTATTTATTTTGGTAAGTGCATTAATTCATTTAAAAAATTATTTTTGGCAACAGGGGAAAAAGAAAGGATTTTTTTTTTGATATGATGTATTTATTTTAATAAGCTTATTAATTTTAATTATTATTTTTTCATTTTGAAAGCTGTTAAAGAATTTTTTTTAAGGGAAAAAAGTGTATTAGCTGCTTTGTTTAAAAGGTGCTGCCTTTTTCTTTTTTTTTTTAGATGTGTGAGGAATACTTTGTTCCTTGAAATTAGCAAAAATATGTTTGGAAACAATTTGCGATTTTAGCTATTTTTGAGAATATTGATCAGGTACTAGAAAGTAGTATGGGTATACGGGAAAGTAGTCTTGTATAGTTCTAGACGGAACTTCTTGTTTTGTAGAAGATTTATAAATTAATGATACATGAAATATACCGATGATACATAAAGCAAAATACAATTTAATAAAAAAAAGCACAATTATTTTGAGCAAATTACAAACACCGAGATGTAATTTTGTTTAACCAGCTGAGTTTAACCCACACAGAACACCTGTGCTTTCTTGCGTCTTCTTTTTGAAATGAAAAAATATACATCTTGTAGATTTTCCTGCAGAAAGATATAAATACATATCTAGTGCAAAGACTTAAGCTTTTGTCGTAAACTTTCATAAATAAAAGTTGCACAGAATTTCATTTTTACTTTCTTCTATAACTAGTATATAGGAAAAAGTATTGAATTTGTGAAAATATTCGAATTTCAAAAGATTTGCACGTTTTGAGGTCTGATATTTTATTTTGACCTTTTTTGGAAAATTCCCGTCTTTGTATGTATGTGTGTGTGATCCGTTTTTTGGGGCCACTTTAGAGGAAAAACTACTGCATGAAATCAAACGAAATTTGATGCACATTTGTGAACTAACCCCATGTGAATTGGTGCCCATTAGTTTTTGTCACCAATTCCTTAAAGGGGGTGGAACAATCGAACATTTTCACCATTACGTATGCCTTCTATATCTCAAGAAGAAACAGGCAGAATCAAACAAAATTTGGTCCATATGTTGGCCTTAGATGGTATAAATGCTGATTTAATTTTAGTACCACTAGCTTAAAAAGGGATTAAGCAATAGAAACTTTTTTTTTAGTACTTGTGAGTGATGCTTTATCTCAAGAGGTAATGCTACATTTTTGATAAAGTTTGGAATACATGTAAAACAGGAGCTGATTCAATTTTGTTGTTAATCAGTGCAGAAGGGGCTGATTTTGGTCATCTTTTGCACATAATTAAATTAACATTATGAAAGACAAATCACATTAAAATGTTTTCTGCTCGATAAAGTTTTTCACACATCGTAATTGTTGGCAAATAATTGGAAAAATCTCAATGATTTAAAATTTTATCTGTTGCCATCTTTTATTTGTTAACAAATAAAATGTTGAAAGAATATTTCGATAATTGGGAAATTGGCAGGATCATCAAATTTTGTGCTCAATTTCATTTTGATAATACCATTGTTTTATGGTAACTTTATGCAAATAGTTGACCATCTCGTTCATCGTAGCTGAAAAATGTTCATATGCTTTTTTGTTACTTCTTCCATGTATATAAAAATAATGTTAATTTTTGATAATATATATATATATATATATATATATATATATATATATATATATATATATATATATATTAAAGATAAACTATTGTATTGAGTTTATTATTTATAGTGTTAACTAAAAATATTTTCAATTACAGTAGTTTTGTATGGTTTGTTTCTAGTATAGATAGTGTATTTTACAGCATGGCACGGTTAATTATAGCATTGTTGTTGAATTTACTGTTTTTTTTTTAATTTTTATTATGAGTAATTATTATTTTCTATTCATCAGGTATTGAAAGGCAAAGTTAAAACAGGTAAAATAAATTGTGATGAGCAAAGAAATGCATGCAATCGTGCATCTGTTCGAGCCTACCCTACAGTATTGTTATACAGAGGGAAAGCAAGTCACAGATCACAAGTATGTTAGAACTATTTTAAAGTGAATTGAAAATTTTTAAATATTTAATTTTTGTATTTCTTTTAAATGTTTGTGCTTTTAATTATTTTTTCATAAAAGCTTTAAAAAATCAAGAAAAAAAGGCTTAATCTATCATAAAAATATGTATTTAAAAAAGTATTAAGCAAATGAAGTATCTTTTAGTGTTTGGAATTAGGAAATGTCTTATCTGTCTTACCCTAATAACTTTTGAAAGAATGGTCTGATTCGAACAATTAATTGTTGGTCTGAGTAGGTCACTTAATTGCAATTTTTTTTTTGTTTGAACAGTCCAAGGGGGAAAAAACTAACATTTACAGGGAAATTTAAGACTCAAACTAATAGGCAAATTTGCATTAAGCTAATATTTTTAAAATAAGTTTTTGAGGAAGAGTATGTGCAAAAATTTTGTTGATTTAGTTTTTGTAACAGAGATAAATACAGTATTTTTTATCAATTAATTTTTTTAACAATAATGCTTATAGGAGAAATTTATATATTTTTATCAAAGAAGAAACACCATTTAAAAATCTTTTCGTACCAAAAATCTGAGAACTGTTGAGGTTCTGGTTCTTCTTCTTTTTCTTATTTGTTTTCTGTTTCAAGAAAAAGGAGAGAGTTATTAATAAAAATTGAATTGCACTTTGCCTTAGATGATTGTCAAATCATAGAGTTTGCTTGATTCAGGGTTGTCAACTGCTCCGCCACTTTTACAGAGTTTCTCCGCAAAAGTGATGAAACTCCGCAAAGAAGTCCTTTTGCTCTATGTTTCCTGGCCAAAAGTTTTCAAGCTCAAATTTTGCTGTTTTACCATAACAAACATGTAAATCTGGGAAATTGAAACACAAATATTGAAATACTTGAGCTTATACTCAAAGATTGAGATAGTGTTTAAAGCTGTTTTATTAATTTAAAAATAATTATTTTTATACTTATGCTTAAAATGATTTGTTAAAGCAATAAAACAATTTTAGACAAGTGGTTTTAGTTATTTTTATTGATTTTTATACCAAACTACTCCGCATTATTGTAACGAATTCGGTGCGACTTCACTTTCTTGAAATGAAGACATAGTTCTTGCTAAAAACACAGGAGCTTTATTTACACTATGTACAGGAGAAATCGTTAACAACTGCTAAATTATTCATCAGCAATTAAGCAATTATCACACAACACCGTAAACTCAACGTTTACACACGTATTTACTTCCAAATACAAAAACAACACAGCGAAATGCCTCGCAATAAACAGAGCAAATACGCTCTCAGTTCGAAACCCAATCGAAACTCCACTTTTTATCACGAAGGACGCTTTTATAAACATCGAAGAAGTTTCCACAACATTCTTACTGCTTCTCGAAATGCGTAGACCGTTATCCAATTTTATCAATGAAAAGGAAAGGAAATAGGGGGTCGCATACTTCAGCCGAATGAAAAGGGGTTGTATATTCATTACGGGAAACTATTTACAGGTAACGTTACTACAATAATTACTATTTGCAGAATTTGTAACATTGCCCCCCTCTTAAGGACTGCACGTCCCGGGCAGTACAATCCCCAGGAAGGGTGCAAACTTCAATCACAAGTTCACAAATACACACATTAAATAACAACCAATAATGAAGAGGAAACACAATAATAACAAGAAATATTACTTAACATTAAAAGCAAAAAAATTATCTACAACTTTTATGTTACCAACCATGGTTGTTTACGTAATACTCATGAACTAGAGCCATAGTATGGGGCTAACCGATCATAATGTACAACCCTAGGTTTTGCATTAGGTGATTTTTGGATCCTCACTACGACGTCATTTAGTCGGTTAAGGACTTTGTAGGGTCCATCCCAATGCGACTGCAACTTGGGTGAAAAACCTTTCCGTCGGATGGGATTCCATAACCAAACCTTGTCGCCTTCGTTGAATTCATGTCCAGTAGACCTTGTGTCGTATCTGGTCTTCATCTTCTCCGCCGCGATGTTGATTCGCTCTCGTGCGAAGTTATAAACGTCTTCCAACCGGGCCTGGAGATCCTGGATGTACTCCTCAGGCGATGCAGGCGCATCCGGAGGACGACCGAAGACGAGATCACAAGGTAACCTTAGCTCTCGTCCGAAGAGCATCTGAGATGGGACATATCCGGTAGTCTTGTGGACAGCACTGCGGTAGGCCAGCAGGAACAAAGGTAGCTTCTTGTCCCAATCCTGTTGATTTCTGGATAACATAAGCAAGAGATTATTCAGGATTGTGCGGTTAAATCTCTCCACCATGCCGTCCGATTGTGGGTGTAGTGGTGTTGTCCTAGTTTTCTCAATTCCGAGAATTTGACATTGGCCCTTAAACACAGCAGAGATGAAATTCCTCCCTTGATCAGAATGAATCTGCAAAGGTGTTCCGTATCTCGAGATCCAATGTTGGACTAGAGTCTCTGCTACGGTGGTAGCCTCTTGATCTGGAATGGGATATGCTTCCGGCCATTTGGTGAAGTAGTCGATGGAAACAAGAATGTATTTGTTCCCATCAGCAGTTCTTGGTAGAGGACCCAGGATGTCGATCCCAATTCGTTCGAAAGGAGCTCCAATGTTGTACAGATGTAGCTTTCCTCTGCTTCTCTTCTTCGGTCCTTTATGAGCAGCACAGACGTCACAAGAATGGCACCACTTCTCCACGTCATCCTTCGCCTTGCTCCAGAAGAAGCGCTCCCGAACTTTATTGAGGGTTTTCAAGACACCAAAATGTCCTCCAGTCGCACTACTATGTATTTCTTTCAGAACATCTGAAATCCTTGATCCGGGAAGTAGTAACTGCCACCTAGATGTTTTGCCGTCATCAGATTCCCATTTTCGGTACAGTACGCCGTTCCGTAAATGGGGTGAGTTCCATAAAGCCCAGTATCTTTTTGTTGCTGGATTGAAGATGGAAATGTCCTGCCAGCTAGGGCATCGACTGTCACTTTCCATGAACTCCAAAATTGGTTTTATGTCGGGGTCTTCAAGTTGATCTTTTCGAACTTGGTCACCACTCCATGGATCAGGTTCTGATGATGTTGGAGTCACTGTCACCTGATAGGCAGTAGGGCTAGTCGTTCCATACTGTTTCTCGATTCGGAAACAATAATTGCAGTTCTCAGGACAGGGTCTCCTGGATAAAGCGTCTGCATTACCGTGAGACAACCCTTTTCGGTGCTTGATCTCCATGTCATATTCCTGGAGCCGCTGTATCCACCTGGCTATCTGGCCTTCTGGATTCCTGAAGTTCAAAAGCCAAGTTAACGAGGCATGATCTGTCCGAAGCAGAAATTTTCGGCCGTAGAGGTAATGATGGAAGTGTTCTACAGCTTTCACTATGGCCAGTAACTCCTTTCTGGTGACGCAGTAATTTCGCTCCGACTTTGATAAGCATTTGCTCCAGTAAGCGATGACATGTTCATTTCCGTCAATTTCTTGGGATAAAACAGCTCCGATGCCCTCGTTGCTCGCATCAGTGTCCAGGATGAAGGATTTTTCAGGCTGAGGATAGGCGAGGATAGGCGTTGATGTTAAAGCCTCCTTCAGTCGTAGAAATGCATCTTCGCATTCCTTGGACCATTCAAACTTTTGCTTGCTCTCCGTCAGCTTATGCAAAGGTCGTGCAATGTTGGAAAAACCCTTTACAAACTTCCTGTAGTACGTGCAGAGCCCCAGGAAACTTCGCAGCTGATGGATGTTTTCGGGACGACTCCAACTCTTGACCGCGGATACCTTTTCTGGATCGGTTTGTACACCCTCAGAAGAGATGATGTGACCAAGGTAGTTCACTTCCCGGCGGAACAAATTACATTTGGACGGGCTTAACTTCAGATTGGCTTCCTTAAGCTTTTGCAGCACCTTCCTAAGATTTGCCAGATGTTCTTCGAAACTGCGTCCCACGATGATGATATCGTCTAAGTAGACCAGACAGGATTCGTAGGAAAGTCCTCTTAAAACTGTCTCCATAAGACGCTCAAACGTAGCTGGTGCATTGCAGAGGCCGAAGGGCATCACTTTAAACTGCCATAAGCCTTGTCCAGTTGTAAACGCTGTCTTCTCTCGGTCATCAGGGTGTATCTCAACCTGCCAGTAGCCGCTCTTCAAGTTCAAAGTCGAAAACCACTTGTGTCCGGAAAGAGTGTCCAAGGTGTTGTCTATCCGTGGAAGAGGGTAACTGTCTTTCTTGGTGATTTCATTCAGCCGTCAGAAATTGACACAAAATCTGGTGGAGCCATCTTTCTTTCGGACCAAGATGATGGGAGAGGCCCAAGGACTGGATGACGGTTCGATTACATCATTCTCCTTCATCTCTTTCAGGAGAGTTTCAACCTCTTCCTTCTTAGCGAACGGTAGTCGTCTTGGATGCTGTTTAATAGGGGGGTGTTCTCCAGTGTAAATCCTATGCTGCGTTAAATTCGTACGGCCAACATCCTCCGATGTAGAGGAAAACAGATGCTTGAAGTCCTCCACCAATTGTTCCGCAGCAGTTCTTTGATCTTTCGATAATGGCGCACTATCAATTAACTTCGATGTCAAGGACTCAGAAGACACAGTCTCGGGGGAATTGATTCTTCTAATGATGCAGTTTACTGGAGTACAAGTTGCCAACACTTCACCTTTTCGGATATTCCTTGGCCTTTCACTCACGTTGGCGACTCTCACAGGAATTACATCCTTAGAAAGGTCCACAAGCGTAGATGCTACCAGCACTCCTTTTAAGTTATTGTTTAGGTTAGGGTATTCAATGAGGCCGAATCTAAAGCTGTTGTTTTCTTCAATGGAGCCAGGTATCAATGATTCTGACCTTGAGGGAATCGATAAATCTGTTTGGGCTATTATTTGATGAGTGGATTTTACATCATTTTCAACGTTGAAGATGGCTATGTCTTCTCTCATCGAGTGCAGTTCATTAGTCTTGAAGTCAAGGGTGAAGTCGTATTTCTTTAAAAAGTCCAATCCGAGAATGAAGGGGTCCGTGATATCAGCAATGAATGCCGTATGATGGTAGGTGGCATTCCCAAACACTATTTCCAAGTCCACTTTACTCTCAATCTCAATTTTGTCACCTGTCACAGTCTGGAGACTTACGCGTGGCGATGTCCACAACAGTTTCAATCCAAATTCACGAGCCACATCTGTCCTAACGATTGTCACATTGGCTCCAGTGTCGACAATCAGTCTGCAGGGGTTCCCATTTACATGTGCGCAAATGAAAAGTCCATTACTGCTGCTACTAGAAGAGGAAATCTGCAGAGCTCTGGTGGTGGTAATTTCCTTCCCTCACGTAGCTTGGCGAGCCGGACAACTCCTTCGCAGGTGCCCTTCATTACCGCATTTTCAGCACTTCTGCTCTTGTTTCTTTTGGACTGTTATGCTGTTCAGATGTATTGCCAAGTCACCGAGTTGTCTCTCAAGTTCAGCGAGATGGGACGACCTGGAATCAGACTCATCAGCTTCCAGTGTTCGGGTGGGATGGCGACCCACACGGGTTGCTTGCTGGGCGGCCTCCAACTTCATCGCATACCAAACAGCAGAACTCAGGTCTTTGACATCCGCCATCTGTAGAGCTTTCTGGATTTCCGGATCTCGAACCCCGTCGATGTAGTAGTTGAGTGCCAGTTTGTCTCGAACATCCGCAGGACAGTCGCAAAAAGCAAGATGAGACAGTCTCTCGACGTCCGCCGCTAGCTCTTGCAGGGTTTCCCCGGTTTTCTGGAAACTGGACTTCAACTGGAGTCGGCTGAAATCTTTCTGGCACTTCTCACCGAAGCGAAGCTCCAACGCAGATGTGAGGGCGGCGAAATCCAGGCGCTGGCTGTCCGGAAGGGTCTGAAGAATGTCCGCTGCGTCACCTCTCAGGGATGCTGCAAGATGGCAGGCCTTGGTAGCAGAGTCCCATCCGTTCGCTTCCGCCACTATCATGAATTGGGTCTTGTACACCTGCCACGAACTTTTCCCATCAAATGTGGCCAGTTTAATGGACGGTCGAGCAACAGATGTGGGAGCGCAAAACTGTACAAAGCTGCTTTCCGCGGTCGCCAATCTCCTTTCCATGTCTTTAATTATTTCTTCCTTAAATGAAGTAAATTTCTTGTCTTCTTCTTCCAACTTATTTTCCACATTGGCGATACGCTCTTCCACAGTATCAAATTTTTCTTCCAGAGCATCAACTTTATCTCCCATGGCGGTTAGTTGATTCTCCATCATGGTTTTCATCGATGTTAGGTCACTTTTTATTTCATCTTGACTTGTAATAATTTTAGCAGTTAAATCACCATTTAACTGTTCTTGGTTAGTCGCCAATTCATTTTTCAATTGTTCTTGATTAGCCGCCAATTCGTTTTTCAATCGTACTTGATTTGCAGTCAATTCATTTTTTAATTGGTCTTGATTAGCCGCCATATCATTTTTTGATTGTTCTTGATTAGCCGCCATATCATTTTTTACAGAGTTGATTGCGTCAAGAAGTTGTTTTAATTGTTCATCCATTGCGTGAGTAATCACCATAAAAATAAAGTCCAAATTTAAAAAGTCTTTATGAAAAAATGTCCAAAGTCACACTTACTGCAAGAAAGTCCTGAAGTAGCCCCACGTTGGGCGCCAAATTGTAACGGATTCGGTGCGACTTCGCTTTCTTGAAATGAAGACACAGTTCTTGATAAAAACACAGGAGCTTTATTTACACTATGTACAGGAGAAATCGTTAACAACTGCTAAATTATTCATCAGCAATTAAGCAATTATCACACAACGCCGTAAACTCAACGTTTACACACGTATTTACTTCCAAATACGAAAACAACACAGCGAAATGCCTCGCAATAAACAGAGCAAATACGCTCTCAGTTCGAAATCTCAATCGAAACTCCACTTTTTATCACGCAGGACGCTTTTATAAACATCGAAGAAGTTTCTACAACATTCTTACTGCTTCTCGAAATGCGTAGACCGTTATCCAATTTTATCAATGAAAAGAAAAGGAAATAGGGGGTCGCATACTTCAGCCGAATGAAACGGGGTTGTATATTCATTACGGGAAACTATTTACAGGTAACGTTACTACAATAATTACTATTTACAGAATTTGTAACAATATTTTAAATTACTTCTCAATTCGTTTCTCCATGGTTGGAAACCCTGCTTGATTTAATCAAAATGAAGGTACTTTTATTCTTGACAAGAAACAAGTTAACTTCTTCATTTCTAGCTTTACAATTTCGGTTGTAAATAAAATCCCAAATTCTTGAAAAATATTCAAAACAAGAGACATTTTTCTAATTTTAGTCTTACTGTTAGAACTAAGAAAAATACAGATAATCTGATGTACTTTTATGTAGTTTAACAGTTAAAGAGTTAAATTACAGTAAACAATTGACTGCAAAAAGTGTATGGGAAAAGCTAAATTCATGACTCAAGCTTTAAATATAGCTCATTGTGGAGAAATTATAGCTGTTATATTTATAAATGTAGTGAAGCCTACAAAAAGTAAAATGCAAAGTTATATTGATATTAGCTTGGATTGAAAGCAATAATTATCAAAAATCGTAACCATGAAAATTCTTGGTATAAAATCACAATTACAACAATGAAGCTTCTCTATACTCCAGTAAAGAAACAAATTGCGCCTGGATTAGTGTATGTTTGCATAAAGCAAGCAGTTAACCTGGTTGCACTAGTGGCAAACCAAATAACTGTGCTAATAGGTTTACCGGTTAGCGTATCATATGTGAAAACCTTCTATTGGACATTTACTGCACTAACCATTGACGTCATCAAATCAACCGGCCAAGTTAACTTGTTACTCTTATTCGAACATACCCCTAATCTTTTATTTTTAAACATAGTAAAACATTGTTGATTCGCTAACAAATTACTTTTTCTTTTTCAGAATCCCTATGAAGGTATAGAGCTTGTAAATTTAACTCCCCAAGAAATTATTAGCTTTCTTGAAAGAACATTACAGCTTAATATTGCGGTATGATATTTTAATTGTTTTATGTTTCAATTTATTAGAATATTTTTTCTTCTTCATTTTTCATTTTGACTAAAAACTTATAATTTACCTGTGCTAAGTTAATAGTTATTTTTTAATTGTGCTAACTGAAAATTGTTTTTACTTGTTCCTTACATTTTTCAGTATTCTTTGTCCTAATCCATACTTCTTATGGTATTTCATTCGATGTTCCTACAGTTGATGGTCACAAATCTGTGTGCAGGATTAAAATATCATCTACTAGAATTTTTGAGTGCAAATAATCCTTTTTCGACCATTATATTTGCATTTCCATTTCTAATTAGTTTAGTCATATAATGTATTGTTATGTGTTACCTGATTTATTTGTGGAATTAATGAACATCCAAGCATAGTATTTTGTAATTAATCAAAATATAAAATATTTTTTGCAACATCATTTAAATGAATGATGTTTGGCTTGAAATATTTCAAAATTGAAACATAATGATACATGATGAATTAAAAAAAAATATTAAAAAAGATCTTTCATTTTCATTTTGACGCATATATGTATTGTATGTGCTGATTAAACTAATGATTTGTACTTGCATTTTGGTACCTACATAAAAAAAAATTAAAACTTGTGAAGTAATTTTTCATAGGAATGTTACAGTAAATTATCTGTATCAGTAAGCTACCGACCCCTAAGCCAGGGCTAAGGCAAAACTATTTGCAATATACCAGACAGCCCGGTTATCACAGCTAGAGACTGCAGTTTCGTTCTTATTAGAACTCTTCAGTCTAGCAAAGTGAATAACCAAGCCTGAGGCAGATGTCAACTCATTGAAGCTGAGAGTGCCAACAAACTGGTAGATGAGATGGATTCACTCTATCTACAAGTTTGTTGGCACTCTCAGCTTCAATGAGTTGACATTTGCCTCTGGCTCAGTTATTCACTATGCTAGACTGAAGAGTTCTGTGTTTCAAAGTATCCATCCTTTCCGTATTTTTATAGAGTTTAAAATTTTTGCCAAAAATTGTTTTACTAATTTTTGTTTTATTTTTTTAGGAGAAACGTCTGAAGGATGAATTATGAGAATTCTGTTTTATAGTTCAAATTTAAAACTGTCAGTTCTAAAAAGTTGATGTTGGTCTCATCATTTTTCCATTTTAATATTCTTCTGCTATTGTGATATTTTCTGTACTTGACTCATGTTTTTAAATTTACAGAATTGGTTCATTTTAACGGTTTTTCCTTTTGTGAATTTTGTAATAAAAGAAAATTTTATGCATTAAAAAAATGGATATCTAGAATATATTTTTGAATAATATTATTATTTATAGTTTTAAATATAACTTAGCTTTATGTCACAGCATAAATTATTTACATTATTTATGTGTCATACATGTATCACCTATATTGTGGCATCTAATTTTTGAAAAGTGTGCCAAACTTAAATTGGTTATTGGTAATTAATAGTACTTATAAACTAAATTTTAACTTTTTAAATATTTGATAACGATCATGTATTCTTTACTCCATTTATTTTATACAATTTTATAAGCAGCATTGTTATGTGACTACTAATTATTATCGATATTGCACTCATTGCTTTTTCTGCATCAATATGTTTTGCATCACAGCAATGTTTTTTTAAAAAAACTAAATATGATTTTTTTAATATCTCCCCTTTTCATTCTATTTCATTTGATTCTGTCATAGATTATTCTGATGAAAGAGTAATCATTCATGATGCAAAAATAAATAAATAAATAAAGACACTTATAGATACATAGCAAATACAAGTTTACATAAATTTTATTTATAATGTGAATAAAATTATATAAAATTTATTCACAAATATAAGTTTGTTGTAACAGTTCTGTTTTTTAAAACATGTGCATTCTTATTTCTGTCAGAAGAATTCTACTGTGCAATAATATCTGTTTCTAAACTAAACAGTTTCAGACAATTATAAAGATACAAAACGTTGCATTGTGAGATATATTATCCTCCTATTCCAAAAGCTGCAGAAAAATAATTTTGATTCTTTTGTAGTTTTACCAACAAAATGGGAAAGACAGAAAATTTTATTTATTTATTTTTAAATATTCTAAAGTATTTTAATTGTTGGACTTTTCACTCAAATTTATAAACTTTAAATATTTTCTTTGACATGCTGAGATTTTCCCCCTTCTCTTTCTTATATCATAAACCTTATTATTCATATTTTGTTATTTTTGCTTATTAGTTAGCTTATTTGAAAAAAAAATGAAGCCCTTTTACAGTTAATGAATTAAAAATTTTACTATCAGTTTAAATATTCGGTATTTCTTTACATCTCAAAACAAAAAAAAAGGGTCATTAAAAAAGGGTTGGATACAAATGAAAACCGTAACCAGAAAATAATTTCTGGGTTTAAAAACTTTCATGTGGAGCTTAGCCATATTTGTGCTTATGTTCAAGTCGTCGGGTTATCTATTATTAAAGCATTTTATGCAATTAATATACATAAGAAAGACATTTGAGTTATGGAACAAGATTTTTTGGAAATTTTAAAACATAAACGAATATTTAAATGTCAAACCGAACTTTTCGAGGGGGGGGGGAGTTGAACCCCTTGTATATGGTCTTGATGAAAACATTGCAACTAATGGAAATACCTAAAGTTAACCAATATTTATTTCGTTTTAATGTTCCAAAGTGCTAGAATTTCGCTTACTTTGATAAATTTTGAGATTGACAATAGCAATAATGCTAATGGTTAATTAAATTGCATTCTTATCACTTACAAACATCTAAAGCCCTGGATCCGTCTCTTAAGTGGCGACACACTTTGATCCATGCACTGAGTGCCGCTTTCGACTGCGATTGGAGGCGGCCAGTCACGTGGGTTCAGTCCGCCATTTTGTGTCGTTGCCTGTGTGATTTCACTGTGCGGAATACTAGATATTTTCTATTTGCTATTCGTATTTTTCATCAAACACTATCTTCAATGTGAAGATGTCTTAGTGTAGTGCATTAAGATGTTCTAACAGTTCAAAATTACTATATCGAAATACATTGAAATATTATTGATGTATTTTAAATGTGTTCATCAATACTGCAGTGCAATTTCAGATACTTTTTGAAACTCTTGTTGAAATTGTAATATTTTTTACTTTTCATGAAACTGTCTGATGGTTTGTTAATTTTCATGGGATAATAAGGACATTCACTAAAATCATCATAAATTAAAGCATTTTATGCAATTAATATACATAAGAAAGACATTTGAGTTATGGAACAAAATTTTTTGGAAATTTTAAAACATAAACGAATATTTAAATGTCAAACCGAACTTTTCGGGGGGGGGGGGGGGAGTTGAACCCCTTGTATATGGTCTTGATGAAAACATTGCAACTAATGGAAATATCTAAAGTTAACCAATATTTATTTCGTTTTAATGTTCCAAAGTGCTAGAATTTCGCTTACTTTGATAAATTTCGAGATTGACAATAGCAATAATGCTAATGGTTAATTAAATTGCATTCTTATCACTTACAAACATCTTAGTAGTTCCACCAGTAAGGATAGCAATCAAAGAAAATATTTTTATTATAATGCCTTTTGCAAACAAATCTAAAATCAATATTTTTAATTGGAAGTTCACTTAAAGTATTGTTCCAGTACATCAATCGACTTAAAGATGAACAACAAAGTAAATATCATGTAGATAAGAGTGAAGCAAATAAATCGTAATAAGATAGACTATTATTCCTATCAATTTTGAAACCTAATTAATGTAAGAAGAATTTTAATATTTGTGAGCATTACTTAACATTGACAATTTAAGTATGTTTTTGTATTTTGTTAGCCATGTTTTGAAACCTGTGCAATATTTTTGAGTGTTTCATATGCAACTGAACACTTGTTTATCTCTGCAAATTATATAGATACTTTTGGTTTGGTAATTTAAAAATCATTTTGAGAATAAGTGAAATAAAATAAAGATGTTTTAAGATTGTTTGAAATTATGCCGCAATATTTTTTAAAGACAAAAACAAAATTATTCCTTGGCTTTTTTTTTTTTACATGGATGTTTTTAAAAAGAAACAAAATTTATTATTATATTAAATGTAAGTTCTCTTGAGCATTAGATAATTTGTTTAGTTGAGATTATAATATTTCAGAGTTTTCAGATGCTTAAATGAGCATTCAATTTTTTATTACTTCATTAAATATTCTTAATAACAATAGGAATTTTGTTTTTACACATTCAGCTACTAATAAATTACTTTTGCCATCAAGAATGGCCTCAAAATAAATTTAAAACATTTAAAAAAATGCAGTTTGATTAAAACTTGATGATAATAAATACTGTTAATTTTCTTCCTGTGCAATTGTGAAATTAATCTATACTTAGTTTCATCTGTGTGAAACGCATAAAAGGCTATTGTTTTTGCTAAGATATGTGCATAACACACTATAGATTTGTGATGAAATGCATATTTTTTTAAAAATTGTTATTCTAACTGTAAATCCCAACTATACATTTCAGCTGAGGAAATGTTCATATTTTATTTTTTAAAACATTCTTAACATTCAAAAACCTTTATCTATGTTTATGTAAAGTTATGAACGTGTAAGCAAACTATAGCTCAGTGCACAATTGTTATAACTTTTGCTTATTTTTCAGTTTAGTGTCAAGTAAAAATATCATCTTCCAAAAACAAAATTTTGATTGGTTATTTGTCTTCCAGTTCATACATTTACTATTTTTATACTGGGTGGTTATAAAATAAGTATCTCTATTCGGAGCAGTCTGTAGCTTGAGGGGATCATCTGATTGCAACCAAATTTGGAACTTACTAATATTGAAAGGGGGAGAGGGATGGTGCATTAAAAATTTTTAGTTGCAAAAATTGCCTACAGGTGGTGTTTTTGAATTAATGTGTACTACAGAAGAAAGAATTAGCATGTAAAGCTTGGTGGTTTAATTAAAAGGGTTACAGGCTTGTTTCGCTTGCGCATGGCGGTGCAAGTTCAGGTTCATGGTTGATCATTGAGCTGGAAGGCACAATCCAGGCAATGTGCCACATTTTCTATTGTGGAATGCGACTAATCTAGAGTGATGTTTCTGAGCTGGCCAGGCTGTTTGAAAATACCTGCCTAATACTGGGTTGGGTCAAATCTTGCTTTGCTTTTCCTTTATGCATTCCTAAATTCATGTAAAACACACGCAACAATTGAGCTTTAAAACAAAAGCGTGATCAGGTAAACTGAGAGGCATCTCGTACCACGTTACTGGCAGAGATGACTGCTTCTTTAATTTACTCATGATTACTACAGTATTTGCATGGTCAGCGCTATTTTTTGAAGGCTGCAGCGCCACCTGTTGGCAATTTTTGCAACTAAAAATTTTTATTGCACCATGCTTTTCCCCAACTTCTAGATTAGTAAGTTCCAATTTTGGTTGCAATCGGATGATTCCTTCAAGCTACAGACTGCTCCAAATAGATACTTATTTTATAACCACCTGATACATAAAAAAGGTCACTAAATTTGTGCCCTAAGTTCTCCATGTCAAATTGCAGAAAAAAAATGGTAGTTAGATGTCCTATTCAAATGTATTGTACTTATTTTTAAGAAAACATATATTTGCATAGTTATTACAATCTTATTTTTTACAAATACAAGAATTTTTGTAAGGAATGTTTATTACTTTGATGATACTCCTTTGTTAGCTTAGGTTTACAATTTAATGCTAGATTATGACAAACATAAACATAAAAGAAGAATTTTAATCTGTAAATAAAGCATCATCCTGTATGATGTTTTTCAAATTTGAAAAAATAAAATTTATTGTCTTTAAAGAGAGATTTGAGGCTTAAGTGAATAGTTACTTATTTTAATACCTTTGTACACCAAGTAAAATTTTGCTCCTAGACAAAAAAAAAAGGGGGGGGGGGCTGGAATAAAACAAAGTGATACATCAACATGATCTACTTAAAGAACTTTTACTTTCGAAATTTCCAAACCCCCAAAGGGCCCTTTTTAAGAATTGAATGCACTTAATGCAATATTTTAAATAAAGCTATATTTTATTTTCAACAGATCTTCATTTTTTGAAAGGAGCAATATTTGTTTATGTTCTTAATATTTCTTTCACACAAATCTCATTTTTAGACTCTTTACAAAACTCTTAGACTTTACAAAATCTGTCTTATTAAAAAACAAACAAGCATACTAAACCATTGGAAAATGTCGACCTGTAAATCAGCAAACTTTCCCTGTATGAAGTCCAAATTAAATTTTAGAACTTTTTAGTTAACATACTTGAGCATTTTGTTAATTTTAACAAGTTTTAAAGACTATTTTTCTCAAAGTACTGCAAAGTTCTAAGACACATCAACAAAGCCAGCTGAGATAAATAAATTTACATGTTTAGAAAAGTTTTTTAAGTAGAAAAGACTACTTATAAAATAGTTCATTTTTAAATTTTGCCAGTAATTTTCATATTTACATTAAATCAGTTTCTAGTCTTCTATTGCCTTTATTTACTGTATTTATTATACTACATTATGTGATACCTTTGTTGATTAACTACCTATTGATAAAGAGTTTTATGTAATGGTTTTCTTTATTGTATTTTCTGTAATGTTCTTTCATGAAAACAATGCGTAGAGGTATTGTAAAAATGTTAAAAAATATACTGTTCTTAAGACTTGCTATTTTTGAAGCCTCTATTTTCTGCTTAATAAAATATATACCACAAAAAAGCTGTCGGCTTAATTATGTAAATAATTTTACAGCAGATTTTTTTTTTTTTTTAAATAGAAAGTTCGCTTCGTAATGAAAGAGTAAACCAATAGCAATCATAGTCTCAATGTAAAGGCTTATTTCAAATTAAAGTACTATTTCATAATCATTTATAACTATGAGTCACCACATCAACAAAAAATTACTAGTTCAGCAATGATTATAGGAGGTAAAAAAAGGTAATCGATTATGATTGTTATATTGATTACGATTACAGATGCATCAAAATGTGTAGATTGCTCATTAGCATTAGCAATGTTATAACTAGTGGAAAATGATTTTTGATTAAATACTAGAGAGATGACAGCAATTATCCTGCACTTTGAAATTATGATGTTGCAACAAATGAGCAATATACAGGGTGAGTTTGATTGATTCAAAAGGGGTGATAGAAGAGCCCAAGTGGAGCACAGAAACACCCATCACCGTGTCCAATCCTTAAACGTGGTATGGTAGATATAAGGAAAATAAGTAAAAAAATAAAATTAGGAGAAAACGACCTTTCTGAAAATCTTGTAGAACTTGCACACAAAATAAGTACATATCTGGAAAGAACAGACAAAATCCTACAAAATGACTTTTTTTTTCATCAAGATAGTCACATTTTACAGAGAGCTACAAGCTTTGAAAAATTGGACACTCAGAATTGAGATGGTGCCGAAGTTTTCAATCAACATTTTCAAAAACAACCGTATAAGCTACAGTCGGTCAAATCTACCAAAATACTGGCCCATTTTACTAGCTTTCAGATGATATAACAACCAATCATATTGGGCTTCAGGTTCTGCAGAAATAAAGGCTTTCGATTGAAACAGTGTAAAAATCTGCATTCGTTGAAAAAAGAAAACCAGCCAAGAGTCACTTTTCTGCATAGGTAGCTTTGACCGATTGTAGCTCATACGGTTGTTTTTGAAAATGTTGATTGAAAACTTTGGCACCATCTTAAATCCGAGTGTGTTCAATGTTTCAAAGCTTGTAGCTTGCTGTAAAAAGCGACTATCTTGATGGAAAAAGAGGTATTTTGTAGGATTTAGTCTGTTCTTTTCAAATATGTATTTATTTTGTGTGTAGGTTCTACAGGAATTTCAGAAATTGGTCATTCTCTCAGAATTTTGTTTTTTTACTCATTTTCCTTATATCTACCATATCTTTTGTTATGGTTAAGTATTGGACACGATAATGGGCTCTTCTATCACCCCTGTTTGTATGGTAGATTCGATCAAACTCACCCTGTATGGCTCATTTGGATTTATTAGTTCAGAGCTTTTCAACCTACGGCCGCTGAAAGCTTACAAAAATCAACTGGAAAGAAAAAGTTCTTTTTAATTTGATAAAAAATTCCTTTTAAGCATTTTAAGAGAAAACTAAGCCGAAAAAATCTCGAAAACCACTACTGTGTATGAGCGTAGCCTCAGAGGGCAGGGAAGGGAAAAACTGCCCCTCCCTAGAAGAGAGTTTCTGACTTTCACTTTCATCCCTAAAGTCACCAAAGATAGTTTATATTGCAGTTTAGAAAATTAAATTTCAAAAAACTTCTAAAGGAGAGCCTTTTATAAGCCCACGTCCCATCCTTTAACCAAAAAGTTTTAAATGCAGTTTTTAGAATTTTAATTTGAAACGCTTTCTGGGGAGAGCCACCACTTCCTTCCTGAACGTCTCAGCATATATAGTTTAAAATTGCATTTTTGAAACTTGAATATCAAAAAATTTCTGTAACAGCTCCTGAACACTGACCATTCTTCAAGCATCATCAAAATATCCTGAAATATATTATTAGGTCCTCATTCTCTATAAGTTTCAGAAGAGAGTATCTGAACCTCCCTCATTTCCTTAACAACGCAAGAGACCAAACTAATGGGCTAAAATTTCATTTTTAAAACTAATTTGTAAGGGGCCTTTTACATAACCAAAGATAGCCTTAAATTGACTTCATTAAAAAAAAAATTGATTAAATTTGAGGAAGAGAATAGCTTCCCTTTTTTCCCTTAGTTTTACTAAGCTTAATAGTGAATTTTGATGTGGATTTTAAAAATTTCTTCGGAGGTAGACTTGAAAAGCTGTTCTCAGATCTAAAACTGCCAAAGGTTGATTAAAATTGTGTTCTTAAAACTTCTTCGAAAATTCTGGGAAATATCACTATATCCCCCCACTTCCATCCTTCTATTTCAATGACTATTGATGACTTACAAATTTTGGTATGTATCCTTTTCTTCTAAGCACAATTCACTAATTTTTTTTATAAATTAAATGAAATTGAAGCAAGATAGGTAAGGGCAGCACCATCAAGTCGTAGTCTCACCTCGGGGGGGGGGGGGGGGGGGGGGGGAAATGACATTGGAGGGAGGGGGTAGCTAAAAATCACCATCTTGTGCTCTTGGCTCGCCCCTTCCTAACATAATCCAGGCTATGGCTATGTACTTAGCACTTATAGTTCACAGTATGTAGGTTTTTTTTTCTCGTTTGTCAACTCACAGTGTTTCACTTTTAGTAAACTTATTTTGATGATTTTTTTTTTCATGGATAGGGATGATCTAATTTAGGTCCATTTCTTAGCTTGACCATACATACATCTCCAGAAAATTCAAGAGAATTAACTGGGGGATTGTCAAAATGGATCGTTCAGCCGACCACATGTTTTAGGTACATATGCATCAGCGAATCAGGGCATATTTTAATGGGGTTTTTTTGGGCAATTGCCCACACAGTCAAATAAAATTGCCCACCTACATTTTCCTAAATTTTTCTATTGGTTATGTGTTTCTATATATTTTTTATTTTTCTGTAAAAAATGGAAGCATGACCCCTAACCGTTCCCACAAGCAAAAGTTTTTTAAATAAATAAAACTATTAAACAACGATGTCTTGCACACTTATCGTGGCAACTCCCCATTCGATGCAGGTGGAGCGGGTAGTTTCCAGTTATAATACAGTCAAATTGGACCATCGTGCCGGAACGACAATTGAAACAATAAACAAAAGATTGAATATTGCTCTAAATGGCTGTGGGATGGCCTATTTCAACCCGCGGCCATCCATCATAAAATTTCTGCAAATTAAAAACCGAAGAGAAGGAAAACCAGAAGCTGAACTTTACAAAGAGAGGTTTTATATGAAACCTTTTTTTGAAAAAGACAATGTTATTTGAATTTGGTTGTATTAAAATGAAAATGAATGGTTGTATTATAATGAATGAAATTTAAAAAAAAAAAAATCAAAAACTCAGTGACTGTTTGAACTATTTTAAACGCAGCGTTTATGTTCTTTACATTCTTTTCCTATCGAACAAAACGACCATTAGCAATAATTTCCCTAATTCCAATTTTCACACCCCAACTCTATTTTGACGATTATTCAACTAACATAAACTGCACATTTACACCCCCCCCCCCTTTCCGAGGAAGTTGGAGTTGCCCACACAGTCCTTAAAATATGCCCTGTAGCGGATGGGTTGAAACTGGAGTGATTTTTTTTTCAATTTTATACTTCCTCTACATGTGAAAAGAAGTAACAATGATAGAAAAAAAAAATTCAGGTTCACACATAACTATTGGTACGTAGTAGGCTTCTACTGGTTAAAATTCAAATGAAAAACTGCTGTTGTATTTTCTGAGCAACTTTTACTTCTGCATGCAAAAGAATCTAAAATAAGTTGAGCAAGCAGGAAAAGGTTGGCATAGTAAAATATTTCAAAACAAGGAACTGATTGTTTGAGTAAAATGCATTTATCATGAAAACTAATCCATAAAATAAAAACAGCATAGCCAAATGATTTAATTTAATGAACCATTGTCATTTTTAAACAAGTGAAACAACTCCTTATTGTTTAAAACATTCTTGAAATTTCTTTTGAGTTCAGCATCAGAAATTTTACTAGAATCCTTCATAATAGATTTGTACCTAGCAGTAACCTATTAAAAAATAACAATAAATACATAAATAATAACAACAAGAAATGCAAATCATATAAACAATGCAAATCATATAAAATTTCCTACATAATGACCTTTCTTATTTTGATTTTAACATTCTGAATCAAATGATCCTTTCTGTTCCTTAGCAATGGCATTGTGATACCAGATACGTTATAGATATTTTCTATCTGCAGACATGCTACCGCTTGATGAAGAAAAAAAGCTGAACTTTTCGCGAACAAATAAAACGTTAGAAATTAACATTTAAGAGTAATTAATATACTTTCAAAAAAGGAGTTAAAATAATACTGTCCTTTTTACTTTCTTCTATATCTAATATATATAAGAAAGTATTGGATTCGTGCAAATTTTCGAATTTCGACGGATTCGAACGTTTTGAGGTGTGCTGAGTCCATTTCGACTATTTTTGGAAAATGTCTGTCTGTCTGTGTGTGTGTGTGTATGTGTGTCACGTCTGTGCGTGACCAGTTTTTTGTGGCCGCTCTACAGCAAAAACTACCGCATGAAATCGAACGAAACTTGGTACACATATGTGCCCCTATGTGAACTTGTGCCCATTGGTTTTTGGCGCGAATTCCTCCAAGGGGGGTGGAGCAATGGGACGTTTTTTGAGTTACGCGTGATTGCTATTCCTCAGGAAGTAACTGGCGGAATCAAACAAAATTTGGTCCATATGTTGCCATTAACAGGAACAGGTGCTGATTCAATTTTGGTGTCAATAACTCAAACGGGGGTTTGAGCTATAGAACGTTTTTTGTCGTCAATTGTGACTGCTGTATCTCTAGAAATAATGAACGGAATGAAAGAAAAATTTATCGGCAAGTAGCCCTTAGTGGGTATAAGAGCTGATTTTATTTTGGTGTCAACAGCTAAAAAGGGGGGTAGCGCAATCGCCCGTTCTTTTTTTCCATTGTGAGTGCCCTATCTCAAGAAGTAATGCTACGTTCTGGTTGAAATTTGGAATATATGTGAATCCATATGTAAACAGGCTTTGGTTCAATTTTGGCGCCAATCGCGCCAAGAGGTGCTGATTTATTTTTATTATCATTATTTTTTAGCGAATAAAAATAGTTTTATTAATGCAACAATAAGAAAGATAAATCGTAATAGATTGTCGTCTGCGTATTTCTCGTGATTTTAATTGTATGGAAATGATCGGAAATATTATCTCGATTTAAAATTTTTAACTGTTGCCATCTTATATTTGTTAACAAATAAAATATTCGTAATTAATTCAATCAAGGCTTTTAAAATAACTTTCAATTTTCGCTCTTTGCTTTGCTTTTGCAATAATTCAGACATTGGGATGGTCGTCAAGTTTTTGCATGTGTAATTTCGTTTTTGTTGGGAATATTGCTTCCTCGTCAAGCATGGGGAGGGATCAGAAAAAAAAGAAAAATATAGAAGAAAGTTTCGTGATGGCCACAACATACTAGTTATTTTTTGTATTGATTTTTTTAAATTCAATAACATTTTTTTCCCCAATTTTATTGTTCACAAAGATTTTAGAAACTTTAGATGGTAATGGACTTATAGTCATAAATACAATCAAACATTTGTTTAAATAATTTTAATTCAAGATTCATGTTACAGATTACTCACCAAAAAAAGTTAATCAGATGACTGAATGAAATATTAGCCCTAACTGCTGCAGAATGAAAAAGTTTTAATTGATGTTTAATTTTTCTTTTTAGCTTAATGTAAAGCATTGAATATGAATAGCTAACGTAATTTTACATTAAGTCAAATTTATATTTAAGGCTACAGAACTAGAAGAACATTATAAATTTTTGGATAAAAAAATATGTACAACTGTATTTAACTTGATTAATAATGTACATTGAAGGGCAATCAGTAGCGTAATGAGGGGTTGGCAGGAGTGGCTCTTCCCAGGCGCGCAGCAGCTAGGGTGGCGGAATTTTGACTGATTTAAAATAAATAAATTTTTTAAATAATCATGAGTAGAAAAATGCTTTTATAAATAAAAATTAAAAAAAAAAGTCTCCCAAGAAAAATAGCTAGAGGGAAAAATAAAACATTCCTGTATGGCTGCACGGATTGCATGGCCCTGGAGCTGCCCCTGAATTGCAACATCATTGCCAGAATTATCTAATGTTGGCTCATCATAAGGTTGGTTATACATCAACTTGATACTAGAAAATTTCCTGTTCATATTTAGCTTGCTCTTCAACAGTTACGACATTAGATACTATCGAAGGAAGTTACTGAAGACTTTGTAAAGTACTTTGCTGTCCTCTAAATGCAGGATTGATGGCAGAAACACATTGAAGAAAACTGTCATTCAGCAGCAACTTTTTTTGCAGATACTTCCCACAGTTTACGTAAGCGTTTTGTACTGTTGATAAAAACTGTTCCACTATATCACTAGAGCACTGAGAAAGTAAGCTTCTTGCACCTAAACCAGTGAACATATTCTTTAAAGATAAAAGGACTTTTGTGTCACTTAGGTTTATTTCCAATAAAGCTCTGTGTTTATTTGGCTGTAAAAATTCTGGAGCCACGAAATGTGACAAAAAGTAAAGAAAGAGTTATTCAGTAAGTTACCGCCCTATAGCCAGGGCTAAGGCAGAAATACATGAAATACACCGCCAGCTCAGTCCGGCGCTGACTGAGCTGGCGGTGTATTTCATGTAAAGAAAGAGTTGCGTCTGCTCATCATGTATTTTATAAATTCTTGGTTCTTTAATTTTATATACCATTACATATTTCTTCAATTGTGGCAATGCAGCACTGTAAAAAGGAGTGTCATTAAAGTTTTTTTCCTATAAAAGAAGAGCTTTTCATATATCCTTATTTTCCTCTTCTGACCATCATGAGTCTTTTTTTTTTTTTTGTATGACTCTTTCTGCATGGTTTTTATCCTTGAACGGCCACAGGAAGATAATCCTTTGCTTCGATATATGGAACAATTGATTGCAAAATAAAGTAGTGTCTGAAGTATTTAAGAAAGAAAAATATAAAGTCAATGCATCATATAAATATTAAATATTCATTGCAACATCATAACATGACATCCAACGATGGGCAATGAATAGTTTAGTTTAAACAAATTTTGTGCTTAAAATTGAGCAAATTTTGGCAAGAAAGTTATCAGTTTTGCATAAGTTATCAGATGTTACTGATACAACACTGAGGGAAGTTAAGTGTTCAATAACAACCTTCCCTACTTGTGGTGAAAAACAGCTACATAAGAGTGATAATACTCGCATGTTGTTACTACTTGTAGCTTCATCAATATTTAAGGAGAATTTATGATTTCTCAAGTTTTCAATAGTGGATTCTTTAGAATAATAGAGAACGTTTTGGCAACACTAAATCTTATCTTATATGTGGCTGATGCACGCTTCATATTTAAATGATTAAGAGCCTTTTTATCCTCATAATGTCTTGCTGACATCAATGAGGACTTCAGCCATTGAGAAGGGCAAGTTAGGTTTTGCAAGAACACCTAGTATCATCGTTTCAGCATTCGAAACTCGATCGGTAAGTGGTACATTTTGAACAGGAATTGCAGTTGAAGACTTGGTTGTTTCTATAGTAGAAACATTAGCTGCTGGAGTACAAAACAAGTTGATAGGCAATGAATAGTTCAGTTTCTTCGAAAACACTTTTTCAGTATGCTTTTTGTCTTTATATTGTCAGAAATTGCCGAGAATCCTTGTTTCCCATAGTAAATAAAATCATTACACAAATCACAGTGCCTTTCCGCTCACATCTGTTTTCTTGATAGAGTCTCCAACTAAAACATTTGCCTCTTGTGATTTGAACTTTAAGTTAACTGATTGCGCCTACCATTCATATCAGAATTAATTTTTTTCCAAGCTACCAATGTCATGTAACTTATGTTATGCAAAGATCGGCAAGTTCTCCCGCAGTCACAGAATACGCCGTTTTTGCCGATTGCCGAGGGTGAGAGCGAAGCACACATCGTTCCTAATGGAAGTGCATTATGTCATCGGAGCGCTCCTCCGGCGTAGATGATGCATGCCGGTGATGATCAAGAGATGATCTCACTTGCGGATCTCGGTGATTGGCGGACCACGAGGGTGCACCGTAGCTGTGATCGCGGTGGCTCTCGCAGGGAAGACTTTTGGTATCTGGGATAAGACGTGTGTTGCCTCGCATGCGGTGGGGCATTGGAGTTTGTGCTTTAATCTTGGACGTTGTTTTTAGTTTCGTTAAAATGCTTAGGCAAAGTCCGCCATTTTCTTTGGATTTTAAAGTACTAAATAAATGATGCATTTTTACTTCCTGGTCTTCATTCTTTATACAGACGACAGCTTACCGCTGTCGGGAACAGCATTCGACATTGTCAAATTGAATTATTCAATGTGAATAGAAAAAAAAACCAAGTTTGTTTGCAATTTAAAAGCATTTTGAAACGACTTTTACAAGAAATATTGGATCGCTTTTAAAAAAGACTAATGTAAATAACACATATGCAATCTCCTCACGGATGATCGCTGAAACCTGCTTTCCCATGCAATGCACAGAGTTCGTCACTCATGCAGGGTGATCAGCGCATAAATAGCCAGCAAGGGCGCCAAGAAAATTGGTGAACTTCGAACTCCACTATCGTTCCATAGCTGTGGCTGTTTGGTAAGTGACGTCACTTATTGAACACCAGCAGTGGAGAAGTGTCAGAGAGAGAACGATTTATTGCCAAGAATGGATATCCGCTAATATCAAAGCTCATATGCGTCTGCGCAGCAGGACATCTCTCGCAAAAGGAATATTTTCAAAACTTGATGATCATTGCGTGGAAGGCATAGAACATTTTATCATTTCAGTCATCCCCCCCCCATAAAAATATTAATGCAAATTTGCATTGATCTCAGGAATGATAAAATTAAGGGGGGGGGAGGAGTGGAAATCCGCGTTTCCGCGGAAAAAGTAGTGTGTCTGTATCTGGGTTGGTAAATTTGCCAGCAGAAAAAAGTATTTTTGCTGGGACAGTGGAAAATTTAATTGCAAATAAAAAGTAGCATTGAATTCTGGTAATAATTAAGGAATAGCAATGATGTAATAAATACATTTAAAACATTTTTAGTTATCGATTTCATTATTAATTATATTTTATAATTTTGGGGGGAAAAGCAGATAGTTGCAATAGCACAATGATTTTTAAATCTCTGCTAAAACATATGTTCAACATCACACATTAAATATTTTTTCTTTTGATATTTTACCTGTTTTCTGAGTTCCTTCACAGGCATAGCATTTTTCAGAACTGTTGGACAGTATTTCTTCCATGACAGAAGACCAATTAAAATTTGAGGAATCTAGAAATATTATAACAAGAAGAATTTGAAAATAAAGTTAAAGAGGTTATCATAAATATACTAAAGAGAGAGAAGAAAAAAAGAAAGTTTTTGGCCACAGCATTATATTTTAGTAAATTTTGTTTCAAGAAAAATATTAGAGATTTACTATTCATAGGAACTATTTTTTTAATTAAAAAAAAAAAAAACATTTTCTGTTCAGGAAAGAGTATGAAATACATTAAATGTGCAATCTCTGAAAAATTGCGAGACAATTACAATACTGTTTCCTCCGCTTAATCAGGTAACAGATAAATGAATACCCCGCTTATACGAATAAAACCTGCCAGAACCGAATATTTCCCCATAGACGCAATGTTAAAGATCCCTGCTTAACAGAATATTTTCCCCGGATAATCGAATAATATTGATCAGCTTTCGCAAATATTTTTTCTGAAATATTTTTTTTTAAAATAAATTAGAAAAAAATTAAGGAAGAAAAAATACTGACGTAAAAATGTGAAGTAATAGTTTTTTTTTGACAAGTGGTGGGAAAAACAACATGCATATTCCATCAAAACATTTCCACAACTCTATCAAATACCTTCTGTCGTCGAGAATTAAATTAAATAACACAAAGAAATATACACATTTTAGACAATAATAAATTAATGAACATTTTTGTAAAACTAGGGTAAACGAGGCGGGAGAAAAGGGAGTCAGAAAATGTACTCCCAAAAGACCTTGAACAAGCTATCCTCTTTTGTGGACTTTTTCAAAAAATAATGTAGTTAAAAAAGATAGCAAAAAAAAAAAAAAAGATTTCATAGCTCAAGTTGCAAGTTACTTTTGATATTTCTCATACCTACTTGAAACAAATTATGAAACTATTTTGTCCTTTATTTATCCTATTTCAAAAAACTGTTAATCTATAACATTAATTATTCCTTTGATACAGCTATTGATTTATTATTATTACGTTTTAAGACAAATGTTGTCAATTTAGAAAGGTAAGTAAAATTTCCCCGCTTAATCAAATACCCCGCTTAATCGAATAATATTTCTTAGAACCAATGATATTCGACTAAGCGGGGCCAAGAGTATGTGATTAACATTTGCTATACTAAGCTGATAAACGATATATATTTACCTTGCATGCATAAAAATGAGAGGAAACACATGACAACACTTGCAAAATTTACCAACTTCATGTGCACAACTTAAAACATTAAAACTTCAGCTTATGGGTACTCTTTTTTCTCAACAAAACTCTTTCACTGAATGTTTTTTTCCATAACATCACATCTTTTGCACAGAAAATAAGGTTTCTTGTAACTTAAAAACAGGTTTTTTTTGCTAATTTCAGCATTTTAAAAGTTAAATGTTCTTTTACAATGACAGACCTGCTAACTTTATGAAAAGAAACAAAAGAAGTTTGGGTCAAAGTTTCAAGAGAGAAAAATGGAGATTGTATACAACATTATTTGAGGAAAAAATATGATTTTATCAGGCAGTTATAGTTTGAAATAGAAAAATTTAGTACATAAATTTAATACCAAATCAGAGTTATAAACAAATTCTCATAAATTAGCATGCAAAAGACACAAGCTTTAACATTTACTTATTATAAAAAAAAATACAAGTGTTATGGGTGCCCATTAGTATTAGGACACTTATATCATCTAAACTACAATTTTTAATTATGTCAAAAATTTGGAAAAATATCATAAAAGAGAAATTGTAAAAAAAAGTTGCCAAATACATTGGAAAATAAAGTCCAAATATTCAACAAAAAGAAATCAAGAAAGGATCCTTCACAGCAAGTAGAACAATTAGCGTCTAATTTAAACACATTTTTCTGGGAGGAGGGGGGGGGGGAGCAACAAATGCCTTTATACTGAGGCTCAATAGGCTTTGCATAAACTACAATTAAGAAAATGGACTAACCAGAAAGAGATGCAATAAGATTGTTGCAATATTAGATGAAAAGCTCAAAAATTACGTAAGCCACATGCAAACAATATACTGAACAGCACAATGGTGCGGTTGGGTTTAGGAATGGTAGAAATGCTACTAATGCTTAGAAGAATGA
Source organism: Uloborus diversus (assembly GCF_026930045.1). NCBI lineage: Eukaryota > Metazoa > Arthropoda > Arachnida > Araneae > Uloboridae > Uloborus > Uloborus diversus. The sequence continues at coordinate 83,505,073 of NC_072731.1, read as the reverse complement.
TTTTTCACTTACAAACGAAAATCTCAATGCAAAAATGAAAATCAAAAGAGTTGGCAGGTCTGTGATAATTAAATGGTTCTACTGGAAACCTAACTTACTAACAGAAATTTATTCTGCTGAAAATTTTAACTTTGTTTTAATGAGAGAGCCAGAAGTAACTAATTTACCATTAGGAGTCATTGTTTCTTGCCGAGCCTTTTTTGCTAGGTTCTCATTAGAATTTTCTTCAGCGCATCTTTTAATATCACCATTAACAGCAGGGCTTTCAGAAGTACCTGTCCCATTCTAAAACGAAACAATTTTAAGCACAGAATTAAATACAGAGTGGGACATGCATATAACATCGATTAATTGCCAATAAATTCAAATGATTTCAAAAAACACTGGAGCATTTTCGAAACCAATATGTTTTTTAATTGAAAACCTCATTTTTGGCTAAAAAATGATACTTAACAATAAAACCGTTTGTGCATTTATATGCTTGTCAATCACCTCCTAATCAGTGGAAAAAGATCCAGAAGTACAAAATTTTGGTTACAGGTACCTCAAGTCAATTCCTGATACGTCTTAAAGCATTTTCATCAAAATTCAAATTTATTCTTTTCTTTGTTCCAGTTCTAAGCAAAAGTAAAACTATTTTGGAAGTACCTCATCAAAGAAATGTCGCACCTTTTTAATTTCACCACAACATCATCTTTAAAAATTTGCACTTAAGTTATCTATTCCTAAAGTTCATACCAGAATGAGGAACATGAGCAAGAACCCTTTAAGTAATATTCAAATTCAATTTGTAACAAAAGCTAAGCTCAATTTTCATTCATAGCCTGTTCAAGCCATGTGTTTTAGTTTTAATCAAAATGAAAAAAAAACCAACACAAAAATCAAATAAATAGAAATATTTTCTTGATTACATGGAAGTGTGTGATCAGGTCGGATTAGTTGACTTTGCATAACTTTTATTGCATCATTTTTTTTCTCCTCTTCAGTTTGAATAGAATTTTACTTTTGATTAATAATAAAAATACAATATAACTATTAAGTGCTATTACAAGATAAATCCTGAAAAGTAAAAATTAAAAAAAAATTCTTTGATTAGTTTTAAATTCCAGAAAGAATTAAAGCTCATAAATGTTAAATTTTGGAAAATGTATTTTACAACTTCATCTTTTCCTCTAACTTTTTTATTTTGCAAGTAACTGCAGATACTATTAATCCTGAAAAGTTTTTGTTAAACAAATTTTAGTGACAATACCAAAGAATGATTTTGTTATAACTAGAGCCTGGATGCAAAATGCATATTATGTGTATCTAAAATTGAACATTTTTGCTTTTCTGATGTCAGTGCACATCAGAATTTTATTTTTAAATGCATAGGGTCTGGTGGGGTAAAGTGATCATAAAATCGTTGGTTTTCAGCTTAGGTTTGATAATAAATACAACAAATTCTTTAAACACTTCAACTTTTTTTGTTGTTATTTTACATTGCATTATTAAAGAACACGGTACATTGAATTTTAGGATGAAAAATATTGACTTTAGTAGTTTTATAGCACTTTCTTTTCCCTATGTTTTTATGACCACTTTACCCCATGGGGTGGGGGAAAGTGGTCATAGCATGGGGTAAAGTGGTCATAGTTAAAAATAGATGCAAAATCATTATAAATAACCCTAATAATTGTATATTTCGGCTATTTTTATAGTTACAAGTATACTCACGAGTACATGTGTGTATACACGAATATATACGTGTTGTGTGTTATACACGAGTAAACACGTTCCTATATGAGAAGATACATGTGCCTACTCAAGTATATACATGTATATACGAGTATAGAAGCATATATACGAGTATATAAGCATATATACGAGTATATAAGCATGTATACGTGATTACCTACAGGAGTGTATATGTGTCTGCATGAGCACATAGGTGTCAAATGTATATACGCGTCACTTGTATATACGTGACACGTGTATAAACGAGTACATATGCATGTAAACGAATATCATATGCGCGTATGCACTTGTATCTCGAGAAAATACGTGCATACTTGAGTATATATGATTATAGTAGACGTATATACGCATATATAATAGGGTGGAACGAAAAAAACAAAGTTTTTATTTTCGAATTGTAATAGTGCAGAAAAGTTGCGATTGGTGAAGAATTACAAAACAAAACAAAAATTTTTAAAATCGGATAATATCTTCCGATCCCGCAACGAGCCTAAAAATTTGAAAAAATGGAAAATTTCATGTATTTTTAGCGATTTTTTAAAAACTTTGCTCCAACGTTTCTTTTTAATACTCTAAGACGGAAAAGTTACGATTGCTGAAGCCTTCAGAAATTTAAAAAAACATATTGAAATCAAATAATACCTTCTGATCCAGGAACAAGCATGAAAAGTAAAAAAAAAGGGAGAATTTCATCTTTTCTTATAGTGATTGAAAATTAAATTGTTCTTCTTGTTTTTTTCTCCCGGTGTTACAGGGAAAAGCCTTTTAAAAAACACTATATTACACATAAACATTAATTTATTTCTTGACTTTTAAGGTATCTTCTAAACATGCAAAACTACCATTCTTTACAACAATGAAACATTTTCCAATAATAGAAAGTTATAAAATATTTACCAAATTTACAATCCAATATACAAGTCTTATTGTTTTAAGTGTTACTTGTTAAAGCTAATTTATAATCAGAATTTTTGGAAAATTCGGGCATAATTGACCTAGATTTCAATGTTGCTCTTATGTAGCCATCTCTTGATTTAAATCCACACACTTTGAGTGAAGCCTCCGTCACTAGCTTCACACATCTTTCGACAGCTTGCGTATGGCAGGGGAATAGTTTTATATCCCAGTCGGGTATGGTGCCTGTTGCAATAAGATTTTCAATGTCTTTGTTAGGAACTTTTCGAAGAAAAGGTGGAGAAGATAGCTTTGTCGTGTTCCAATTAATAATCTCTGTGTAATCTTCTGCTTCAAAATTTAGAGATGGAATGACAAAGTTTCTAATGCTTTTGCCTTTAGAAATAGACTCCCTGGCTTTTAAGACGTTTTTAAACGCTAGTTCTCTTATGAGCCTCCTTTCATCAAACACCATTGCCATTAATAAGTTTTCGGGATGCGCAAAGAAAGAGTTTCTTTCAATGACAGGGTAAACGACTTGTTTTAGATTGTCAGGTAAGTATCGACAGGTTTGAATTGTTCTGTAAACATGAATGGCACCATCTGTGAAATTTTTGCGGTTCTTTATTTCAAACCAAACCGGCATGTAACATCTCAAAATAAAAGTCACTATGTCTTTTAAGTCACCTGATGGAATCGATACACTTACGTACAGTCTAAGTACTCTATTTGCACAAGTGAGCCATCTGGAATGTGAGAGTGGGCCAGGGTCACGATTTGACAAATCATTTGGGAAATTGCCATCCTTTATTGCCTGAGATATATCTAAAAGATATCTTTGATCCTTGCTCAAGCACTTTCTGTTTAATTGTACAGTCAATTGCTTGAAAATCTATTACTGGCAGTTTTTTGCAACCTCCGAGTTGTTCTCCTATTGGTCCAGAAAACGAATTTGGGCCAGTTGTTCCACCATCCAAATACCGAAAAAGATGGCGAAACGGCAACTCAATGAAATGTAATAAACAAATAGCCCATTGCAATGGTTGTCCAATATAAATTTCAAGTTGACGAATCGCGCCACTTTTCCACCCAGTATTGATTTTAGTACCATCGCAACCTACGATGGCTAAATCATCCAGTGAAATTCTTTGTTCATTTAGATATGAAACAATGCTATTCACTATGTCTTTGGCTGATCCAGTGTTTGGAGACACGTGGCCAATATAAACGGAATCAGGTTCTTTGATAATAGAGTAATGCTCTTCTTTCACTGTTCGCCGAAATTGCTTTGATTCAATCTTATCTATATATAAAGTATCTTCTTTTCTTCCGTCAAAATAAATACCCCGAACGGAGTCTTGTTTACTGCCACTTTGCAGATCTTTTCTATTTTGGCTCTTTTCTCTCCTAATTTTTTGTCTATCAACAACTTTAGAAGTATCTGTTTCAGTCACTAAGCCAACGTCTTGAAGCACACTGGATGCTATGGCAGCAGTTGCACGATCAGATACGCCGTAACGATCGCTACTTAGTGCCGTAGTTTTCAGCTTAATCCTCATCTGCCACCGGGTTTTCTTCTCTGGGTCGGTTGACTTGTAATCATTATCAGGTTCTCTCTTGACTGAACAACTTGGTTGTTCTTCATTTGAAAGATCAGATTCATCTTTCATGACTGAAACGCACTCAGTAACTTTTCGTTTTAAGGCATAGGCTTTTCTTTGAAATCTTTTTTTCAACCTTTTTGTTTCCTTTTGGTCCAAAGTTCCAATTTTTCCTATGCCATGTTTCCTCTGAAGATAGAGAAATCTTTGTTCAGATATCGGTATCTTTTTAGATTTTTCACACGTACATTTCATGTAAATTGGACATTCACAAATGTCTGGGGTCTTTTTACAAGTGCAAACAACATTCATTACGCACTTACACGCAGAGACGTCAAAGAGTTTCCTTGCTTCACTTTTAAATTTATCAATCCTTTCTTTAAACTTTGGTTTATCCTTGTCTCGGTTGTAAGATCTCATGAAATTGAGATATTTTTTGTAGAATATATCAATGAGCTGAGCAATTCTTTTCACGGAAACAGTAGGAATCGAGGCCTTATCAAAGATACATTTAACTTTTTGCGCAACTATGTCTTTAACAATGGAAAAACTCACTTTCGTGTTATTGACTTTTCTAGCTAACTCAAATCTCTCTTGAAAGCCACTTTGAAGTACATTTTTATAAGAAGGGAGCTTATTTGTTGGCAAATCTCTCGGGTGGCCAAATATAGGGCACTCAAAGGACTTTCTCGTAATTCTTTTCTGCAAAGATGGATTCATGTTTGAAACACGTTTAGCAGAGCAAATCGACTTCACACGCACATTAGAAAGATTGAGAAATACTGATGCCAGCACGACTGCTTTATTCATTTAATTAAGATACCTATAGACACAAGCCAACTAAAAAGCTCATAAATTCAAGATCGTGAGGCGCTAATGGGGCGTATTAGATGCATACACTGTACTGAGCGGCATAAACAAATATAAGTCTCGTGGGATTAAAGGGCCATGTGGACAATTTCACAGGCAGGCTAATACTAAAATATCATATTTGTTTTATAAACAAACGTTCTTCCATTAGTATTTCATACCGAACTTATGAGGATCGTTAAACTAAAATAAAAAAAAAGCTGAAAAAGGGCTTAAAGTTTACATTTTTTCAAACATGTAGGTTCGTTGCGCGATCGGAAGATATTGTTTTATTTCAAAAAGATATTTTTTTTTGTTTTGAAGTCTTCACTAAACGTAACTTCTCCGTCCTGTAGCCTGAAAAAGTACATTGAACCAAAAATGTTAAAAATTCGGAAAAAACCTGAAATTCTCAACTTTTTCGATTTTTTAGGCTTGTTTCTGGATCAGAAGGTACAATTCGATTTCAGTTTTTTTTTTAAATTTCTGAAGGCTTTACCAATTGTAACTTTTCGTCTTAGAGCCTTAAAAAGAAACATTAAAACAAAATTTTTGAAAAACCACTAAGAAAACACGAAATTTTCCATTTTTTCAAATATTCAGGCTCGTTGCGAGATCGGAAGATATTATCCGATTTTTAAAATTTTTGTTTTGTTTTGTAAGTCTTCACCAATCGCAACTTTTCCGCACTATTACGATTCGAAAATAAAAACTTTCTTTTTTTCGTTCCACCCTAATATATAAGTGTACATACATATATGGGTATACACGAGTTAATTCGTTGATACATCCAGTGCGTCTTTGGGGGGGTGGGGGGTATGTGTCTACTCACGTATGTATAATGTTGAAGCACGAGGATATACGCATGTATACGTGTATACTCCAGTACATGTATGTATGCATGAGAATATACGCTTATATACATGTCGGCCTACAGAGTGAATCTGCTCTTGGGCAAAAATCAAAGGGGTGTAAGAGGGTAGGATAAGACGCAATTAAGAATATGATCACTGACGCGCTACATGCACACAAAGCCAGAAACTGATGGATACAAAGCAGGGCACAAATTTGTTGCACAAAGATGATTTTACCTAACATTTTAGTTTTTAAGAAATATTTAGAGCAGTTGTTAGAAGTTACGGCCTGTAGTAGCTCTAATACACGCATCGCAACAAAGCCGCATCGACTGATGAAAGTTTTTCAAAAGTCTCGATATTGCAACAGAGAGTGATCTGTGAATGCGACACATTTGCATTACAGCTGCAGGCCGCAAATTTCATCAATTGCATTAACACTTTCTTAAGACCTAAAATGTTGGGTAAAATTGTCTTTGTGTAATAAATTTGTCACTTCTTTTTGTATCCATCAGTTTCTGGCTTTGCGTGCATGTAGCGCGTCAGTATTGTGTTTGTGACCATATGTTCCTTATGTGATTCTTACTCCTTATCCTTATCTCTAACACCTTTTAATAATTTGCTCAAGAGTTTAAACTCACCCTGTATACTTGTATTTCTTATGCTTGTATGTAAGTGTCTACTCGAGTACGTAAGCGTATATACGTGTCTACCTGAGTATATAAGTGTTCTTATATATACGAGTATATGCGAGCATATACGTGTATAGTAGAATGTATAGCTGTATGTATAAAAAAAAACTAGCAGATACCCATATACATATTTATTGGCCCATTTATGTGAACACGAGTATATATGCATATATATACGCATATACTCGTATATTTAACCCCGTTTACTGTAAAAACAATACATATGAAGTAAAATTAATATTTAATTTGTATCTACCTTATACTTAAAGATTAAGTGACATTAGAAGAACAATATTCATTAAGCCTAATATTATGACCACTTTACCCCATTTTACTTAAATTGTTCTAAAAAAATATTTAAAATAGATTCAGCTAACTGCTAATGAGAAAAAGTTCTTGAGACATGTAGGAAGCTTCCTGTGCAGTCAATCTGTTCCTAATTCTAACAAACAAAATTTCCCAAGGAAGTTAAAATAGGTGTTTAGATTATAAAATTTTTCATATTCACGCAAAATATTTTCTGTTAAAAAATAAAATTTTTCCCAGTTGTAAAATTTTGTATTCAAAATGTAGTTACCAACTGCCCTACTCTAAAATAAAATTTTGACATTCATTCGAACATTTATTTCCAAGCGATAGCCATATATTTGACATATGGCCACTTTACCCCATTGACCACTTTCTCCCACCAGACCCTATAAAAGAGTTTTTAGTTTTTTTAAACAAAGAAGATGTTTAATGAGCCACAAAACTATAATGCATGCTATAACAAGGTTCATACACTTGCAGTAAAAAAAATTCCCTGACTTTTCAAGGCTTTCCAGGTGGTTTTTTAGAAAATTCCAGGTTACTCGCTTCTTTCAAAATTAAGTTTAAATCGAGATATTTTCAAAACAATTAAAATTGCTTAAAGTTGCAATGGGAAGAACTGAAACTTTTTCCCTTAGACTAAAATAAAAAAAAAATTCGGATTTTTTTTTCTTTTCTTTCACAAAATTTTAAATTTTTTAAAACATTTTGTTCAAAATCCCTTTAATTGGTTTACTAATTGTTGAAAACAAAGTACTTTCAACTTATTTTAGCGTTTCTTCGATGTCATGTGCCATGCATAATATTAGCGGTTTGGTATAGTGGCGCAGCAATCTTTTAGCATCCTCTTTTGGTTTAGCATCTTCTTTGTTATCATAAACCAATGCCAATAATCATTTTTTTTCTTTCTCATATTAAAGGATGCTTACATTAAAATTTTTCTTTTCTAAAAAATAATTAAATTTTAAAAATTCGTAATTTGTTGTACATTTTATGTTACTTTCAATAATTTGCATTGAGATAAACATCTAATTCTGTTTTTGGAAATTTATGTCTACTTCCAACCTATAAACGACCAAATATGGTGATTAAGTGAAAAATTTAAGATAATAAGTAGATTTTTGAATTTGTAGCATAAAAGTAGTTGTAAATAATTAATAATTCTTAAAAAACTAGTTAAGACAAAATAGTCAGTTTTTAGCACATAAGCGTTTAAATCAATTAGAATTTAAATAAAAAATGTTCTGAAGATAAATTTTTGCATTTTTCCAGAAAATAATTACAAAATATCCTGAAAAAAGGCACATTTTAAGTTTTCTTCAATAGTTTGCATAGCAATAAACATCTAATACCGTTTTCGGGAACTTAGAGACAAGTGCACTTCCATCCTGAAAAGATCAAATATGGCCGCTACGCCCAAAAATAATAAGTAATTTTTTGAATTTATAGCATGAAAACAATTTAAAAATTATAAATTTTCATAAAACTACAGTTCAGTTGAAAAGTTTTTAGCACATCCGCGTTTAAAGCGATGAGGATAAGATTAAGTTTTAAGAACAACATTTTTCATTTCTCAAGAATTCTCTTTAAAATAATAATAATTAATAAAACAATTTGCAGCGCATTTTGTGGAATTTTCATTAGTTTGCAATTAAAGAAAACATTTAATTCTGCTTTGTTTTTGGAAACTTGGGCATTTATGGATCGTGTCTACTTCCATCTTGTGAATGACCAAAAACGGCGACTACTTTTCACACGTAGCTGAAAAGACTTTCCGATTAAAAAAACGATTTTCCCAGATCACTCCCCCCCGTCCCTCCATCTTCAGGCTTGTACTTCCAAAGCAGTAAATTGTCTTCTTCCCTGTTGAGTTTGCATAATTCCTGTTCATCTGGGGAATTATTTTCTTGGGAACTATTGAGAGTCAAAAATGGCGGCTGCGGAAGTTTTTCTGGGTCGCCACTTTTTTTAATGCCAATGTCATTTTGCCTCAAAAATGTTACAATTTTTTTAAGGAAATACAATAAAAAGGAAGATTAGATCTTCTGAAACAAAATTCTCTGGGGAAAAATTGGGAAAACATTTTTTGGGGAGCAATTTGGAAAATTCCATGATCTTTCCCTGACATTTTTAACTGTTTCATTTTCCCTGACAATTCCAGGTTTTCCCGTAGTGTACGAACCCTCTATAATGCATAATCAGATAACTTATTTGAGCTTTTCCTAGTAAATATATTGAAAGCAGTGAAAGTATACTCGTGAAGAGTTTGGTTTTTGATCTTTTTATTTGAATTGACTGGAATAAACACTGATTTGTGGGATACGGTACTGAGCTCTCACCTGGAATATTAGGCAAGACCTTTGAATTTCTGCTGGTGGTACGGTGGAGGACTGTTATTGATAGCCATTGGCTGCTAATAGTCGGGACGAAACCCCAGTATATAGTTTTAGGTCCTAGTTCCAGGAAATCTTTGTTCATTTTTCGCATATGGTGCGTTTAGTTCTATGTATTCCTGAATGCTAGCTTTTCGGAACTGGACATCCTCCCTTTAGTTTTTAGTTTAAAATCTTGGGTCTGTTGACCTTAGGATGAAGGTTCCACTGCTGAGGAGTTCTGGTTTCATCAACTTAGTCTTATTATTAGTTTTAGTATTCTTATTTGTTTAATTTTGTAAATCCCTTATGTGTTTATTGTTTGCAATTTGTAATATTTACCTGGCTGTTTGTTTAGCTGCTTTGAGCAACATTAAATGAAAAAGGAAGTGACTTTAAAAGAAAATTATGAAATATATGTTGTAATTAATACATAAACAGTAAATACAGTAACTGAATTAAAAAAAAAAAAAAACCCTGAGTATTTTCTCAAATGTTAAGGGGTAGGGGGACTGACAGACACAGAAATAACCCTCTCATAGCCTTCTACCTAAAAAAATGCACTAATTCAATAAATATTTTTAAAACGAATAATTTGACTTTTTATAATTCATATTATTACTACTATTGTTAGTAATTTGTATACAACTACATCTTTATTCTGAAAACTCAAGGAACCGAACAAAAGTGTTCAGATTATGGAGGTGTTTATTATAGAGGGAGACTGGATAATGCATATGTATTTGCCGGGACCATCAAAATGTGTTCAGAATATTGGGGAGTTCACATTAGAGAATGTTCAGAGAGGGAGTTCACTGTACATGTTACCTATTGCTGCAGAATATTATATTTTCTATTGTATATGAACTCACTCTCAGCACAGTTTTGTTTATTATATTAGTCATACTTCAAGTCATTTTAATAAAAAAAAATTTCCCACCAATTAATAGGCGAAAATGGGTTGATTATTGCTGATTACTGCCAAATAATCAGTGCATCCCTATTTTCAGACAAAAAATAATGCTGAAGAGATTTACTTATTGTAAGAAACGGAATAAGACAATTATAATCACTGAAGTCTACAAACTGCCACAGCTTTTAAAACTATTTCCATCCACCGTGACTGCCAGGGATGGATACAAGAGAGGGGCGATCGCTCCTCCCTCATTTTTAAAAAACTCATTTTTTTTATTTTGAAGTTGTAATAGTGCAGAAAAGTTGCGAATTATAAAGACAAACCAAGGAAAAAAGAATTATAGTAATCGATTGGCATTTTCCGTTTGTGCATGGGGCCAAGTTTGACAAAATATGAAAAAAACATCATTTTTGAGATTTTTTAAAAACATTTTACTTAGTTTAAATTTGGTTTCAATCAGCTAATATCTTTCGGTCGAGCATGGGCCCCGAAATTTTACAAAATAATGAAAAGGTTATATTTTTCAAGGGGGGGGGGAAGTCAAAAATGCTGACTTTACAGACAAAATTTTTAAAATACTGACCAATGCTGCCTAAATACTGACCATAACTGACTAAAATTTAAAAAAATAAAAAGCTTTGGTGTAACAAAATAGAGTATCATACTTAGTGTAACAGATACTAGCTTTGTTTATAATTTTTTTTTTTTTTTTGAAGGTGATTTACATTTTTCAAAAAGCTGCGATTCAACCCTAAATTATATTGCATCTGTTGTACGCAAGACAATAAATTAATCCTTTTAGGGTAAAAAACAGTTTGTACCAGACCAATGCATTTGTTTTCAGCAAAATATATCACTTCGGCGACAAAATGACTGTCTTGGCTAAAACACTTTGCAATACACCTCTTTAGAACTCAAGAAAAGCCTTGTTTTATAATATGAAAATCCTACCTTGGCGGAAATGCGCCGCAATATAAGTGTTGAGACTCGTAAATACTAAAAACAGACAAATGAATTTGAATGTATAGTTACAGATGAGAATATGTACAAATGCTTGGTTATAATGTGTACGTCTAAAAGAGAAATATCGGAACATATTCTATTACTTTCTTATCCAACGTTACATAATCGTAGTAACTTCTTCATCTCAAAAATCTTAAGAACTCTAAATAAACAATAATGGCTGTGTCGCCTGGCTTTGCTCGGTCTACCTCAAGAATGAAAGTTATGTCAAGTGATGCCAACACTCAGTCTTAAACAAAAAAAAAAAAATCAGTAAAAGTTTGCGGCAGATTGCGGAAAAATAACCAAAAAGTAAACCTTTTACATCTCCCAATTACAGGAAAAGCCTTTAAAACAAAATATTCAACAAAAAAAGGCAACAGGTCTTTCATGTCAATGATTTTCTTCACGCTATAAATTTTAACAAAAGCACTATTGCGGGAAGTTCAGAAGAAGCACTGAATAATAATTTGAATGGAGGAAAGCCTTTGAAAAATAGGGATTTTATGTCGAAATATAAGCGTCCTAATTAATAGTTTTTAATTGATATCTCTGCTAATTATTATCGGAGGATTATGTTAAATAGCCACACATGAAGTCGAGAAGATTACGAATAATCCATCGATGCCTGGTTCGATGGTCAGTTCACTGTCCTTCGGGAGAAGAAACTTGGACATACATAGTTGCATAGATAGGTACATACGCTCAGTTTTTAATTATATACAGGGGTATTTGTGAGTTTATCAAAAAATACCTGAAAGTTTCAAAGCGAGAACACGGGGAGGGGAGGGGTAATCTTTGGCCCCTATTACTTAAGTGCACCTTTGCCAAAGTATTATATAGTTCCGAGTCAAAATATTGTGTGTACATTTGATTTAGTTTTTAATGGGTTACAAAATTACTTTTGGGGTGGTGTTATACAAATTATCATGACATTTGTCCATCTTAAGGGATAGGTGTCCATCTTAAGGCTCTTGCAGGTATATTTGATGAGTATTATATAATTTTAAAAAATTGCGGAGGTAGGGAGATATAAGTATAACCAAAAAAAAAAACATAATTCCGGTATTTTCGGACATAAAAATACCGGAAATACGCCCAAAAATACCGGAAATTCGGTAAAATACCTGAACACAATCAACCCTGTATATAAGATACACATATGAAATTAAATATCCTAACATTCATATTTTTACTGTGAATTGTATTTTATGTTTGTGTCTAAATTTTTGGGACAGGATGTAAGTTCACTATACTGCTAGAAATGATGATGAAAGTTAAAGGATACAAATTAAAATAAAAATTTAAACGTAACAAATTTTTACTGATCTCAATATTGTACACAAATGTAGCTGTCATGTATACCTAATTGCTCGAAAAACTCTTCGTCTTACCTTGCACTCTGGGCAAAAACAGAAAATGTTTCAAAGAATATACCCAATATCAAAAGGTGGAAGGGGGAGCTAGGTTTTCCATAAAACTAGATCATCTCAACCGAATAACAGAATAGCAAAGATCTTTTTCAAGTAAAACAGACTACCAGGTAGGCGAAATTGGGTTGCTATATTAGCAATTAATTGATTTTTTGGCAATTTTTTAAAGATTATCAGAAAATGAAAACAAAATTGGCAGTGAATATTATCTTAAAATTATTTAGTAAATTTGCAAAAAAAAAAAAAAAAAAAACTGACTTTACTGACTAAATTCTGTAAATACTGACTTTAACTGACCAGTTTTATGCCCTGCTGTCAGTAGTGATCTCAGGAAGCTATTATTTAGTTTGATCTAGCTGTTTTAGTTCTGCAACTCTTGTAGTTTTCTGTCATGATACACGACTGTGCAATGAGCAGTTTGTCTCTTCCATTTCAATGAGTTGTCATTCCACCACATGTTTTCTATTGGGTCAATAAAGGGTCAATTGGCGAAAAGTTAGTTGACTGTCAGAATCTTCCGGTAGTTAACTTTCAGAGTATTGATTGCCTGGTCACAGAGATGGACCAAAACGCATTCAGCAAAGATCAGCAAACTTTTATTTGATGTTTCAAAGGCAATTGAATTGGAAACCTGTAAAGAAGATTTGGCTGTACGAAATCCTCAGCGTTAATCACATTCAAGGTGGTTGACAAAGGTAAATAGAACTCCCAAACTATGTATATAAGTGAAGAAAGCCTCTCATCAGAACTTCAAGAATTAGCATAGTTTATATTGAAATCATTCATGCCAATGTGGTTTTCTATTAGACTACCTTAAGACGGCCCAAAACTTGTTCACCAAGCAATACAATATATCAGGTTCTTGCCAAAACCTTTGCTCAGCCAGAAAACTTACTGTTTAGCCATGACTCAAGATGACGATAAATACACAAATGTTCAGGGCTCTAAGAATTCTGAAGTGAAGACAGATAAATCTAAGAAGGAAAACAGGTAGAACATTCACGCAAAAGTCAACTTCTATGTGCAAGAATACTCAGAAATGGTCAACTGGATGTACTGTGAATTATCTTAAACCCCATTGTTGGTACAAATTGGTGACAATGACGACATCGAATCACACATCGACAGTGACTCATTCCCTGACTTTGAAGACCTATTTGCTGGTGAAGTTAGGCATGGATAATCTGGACAATAGGGTGGTTCTAATAAATCAGTCTTGAGATTCAGCTCCAAAAACTTTTCCTAAGACTACCAAGACAAGTTTTACGCAGTGTTCAATAGTCTGTGTGTGAACATGGAATTGCTTGAAAGTAATGTTCCAGACAGCCGACAAACTTTTCACCAAGACCAATTGGCTCTTTAGAGGTATTGGGCTCCATTATCTTGCATCCAAGAGCTTAAACTTATGGCGAAATGGCAACTCATTGAAATGGAGGAGACAAACTGCTTATTGCACAGAAAACTCAAAGAATTGCAGAATGAAAGCAGCTAGATCGAACTAAATAACAGTTAACTGAGATCACGACTGACATATGCAGACTGAAAAAACAATGTTGAGAGACAGCTAATGTGGTTCTAGTAAGGCGGGGATGGCGTGGAGAGGAACGCCTCCAGCCAGGCGAGTGACATTGTCTGGATTGTTGTCCGACGTCTGCGCATGAGAGTTTCTAAGGCTTTGCGCTGCCAGAAAACATCGACTAAACCTGACAGTTTTTTTTTCTATCTCATTTTCAGTTCGACTGAAAAAATACTTCGTCTATTATATTTAAATGCTGATTATTCATCAAATACTGAAAACTCATAAAAATATAACCTTTTCATTATTTTGTAAAATTTTGGGGCGCATGCACGACCGACAGATATTAGCTGATTGAGATCAAATTTAAACACAATGTTTTGAGGCTTTGTTTAAAGACGTTACAAACTATTACATTAAGAAAACATCTAATTAAAATTTTTTTAAAAAAAATCTCAAAAATGATGATTTTTTCATATTTTGTCAAATTTTAGGCCCCATGCGCAAACGGAAGATGTCAATCAATTTCCATAATTCTTTTTTTCCTTTGTTTGTTTTTATAATTTGCAATTTTTCCGCGCTATCACAACTTTGAAATAAAAAAATTAATTTTTTCGGCCCACCCTACTGTATACATTGTATTTTATAAAAAGTAATAAATAAAAATCGCCTCTCCCCCCTTGAAACATTTCTGGAAACATTTCCTTGGTGACTGCTGAAAGAAAATCTTCAGCTCCTAAAAGAAATTTAAGACATGGCTTTCATGCTTTTCAAGTGATTTTGAAGATTTTTGAGCTACGATTTTATTTTTCTCAGCGTTGATGGCAGAAGTTGTTTGGGCCAGTTTATCGCCATCGGCATTGTTGTACGTCAAAATTTATAATTTCCTGCCGAAACTTGGAAATTTATAATTTTCCAAGGACTTGTAAGTCCTCATGTGACAAGGCAACACAACAGAGCAGTAGCCTTGCTTTCATTGCATTTGGTACATCTCGAGAAAATCTTAATACTATGGTAGAATTTTAGAGACCTAAAATGACCAGAAGCCAACCAAGATAAAGCTGTCTGGTCTTGCATGTCGCCTCCAAAGCCCACAGAACCACCAGGGTCAGAGGCACAATACCATGGAATGACAAAGATATAGAAGAGATAATAATTAAGTTAAATGCTAAACATAATTTTATGCTTCCAACATGAAATTTCTAACACATTAAACACTTGGTAACAGCAATCGCTTTAAATATTTAAGAGATTGTATCGCAATTAATCAAAAACTTACTTTTGTACTTTCTGCAAATATTTCCCATACGCTATTGATCAGTCCTTGATTTCTGACTTTAGCACTGTTTTTAAGAAAATTCTGTATTGAAATTTTAACACAAAATCAATTAAACATGACAGAAGTTTTAGAAAATCAAATAAATCAGAACTGAAATACATAGATGAATTTGAGAAAAGAAAAGCAAAATAATATATATATAGACACACATATAAATGTACAAACACAAATATGTGTGGATCCTCAGTTATTAAAATAGTTAAACATTTTTATCTCAAAGATCTAAAACTGAAATAGACAAAAATAAAAGTAATTAAAATTTTTTATACAGCAGAACGTCAAAAATCGGAACTAATTCAGATTATAGGCATTTAGGATCCTCAAAATGTTTGTATTTTCGAAAATAACCACCAAGAAAATTCCGTTAAGGGAAATTGTATGCCGTTCAATCAAATAAAGTGGTTGTACAATAGGTGCTTACAAATATGCAATATACAACCCAAATTCAAAATAATAAAATACTTCTCACTTTTCGGAAAAAAGTTTATTCTAACCAAAATAATTGCAAATTAGGTATTTAAATTAACGTACCACCTTTTCTTAGACCTTTAGGTGTGCATTTCCTTTCAAATATATTCAATTAAAAATAATCTTAGACAGAATAATCCAAAAGTTTGTAGAGATGACGGTTTATATTGAGTCAAAAAATTAGAATATTCAAATTAAAGGGGGAAAACACTTTAAAAAAAAACAATATCAATATTAGAATGCGTAATTTTTTGCTGGATTCAATGCTAAAATCCTTTCACACAGGGATTCTACCACCTGTTTACATTAATCGTTTCTGACACTGTTTCCATACCCTCTTCAAGGTGACAACGAGCTCAATTTTGTTGGCCCGCACCAGGTGTTGAACCACTTTCTTTAGATTCGACGGAATCACAAATTCTTGATCGTATTAAGATTGGGAGAGTTGCTTGTCTAGTTTAATACCGAAATTCCTCTTTCTGTTTGAAATTTATGAGTCGATTTAGAGACAAGACACAGAGTAGAATCTTGCTGGAAGATAAAATGTGTCACTAAATGTATAACTGCTGTGCCTCATATGAAGTATCATGCAGTATTATTGATGACCCAAAATTTCTCATACACTTTTCCTTTTAAACGTCAAACCCGAACCCCCTTTTTTTTTGTTCACAGATATTTTTAAAAAAGATTCATCACTGAATATAATACTTTTCCAACCTTGCTGCCCCAGTGTGAGTTTCTCTTGGCTCCAGGAGAGTTGTGCACGTCTCTGCTTTATGTTTATCTTTGGTCTTACTTCGTAGATCCGCAATTAAAATTGCAGTTTATGCAACCGTCCAAGTGTAGTTGGAATGGACAAGATAATTATACATCCTTTCCAACACTTATAGACGTATGAAACATTTTTCAACGATTATTTAGGATGAATACTTTAATTTGGGTTCATCTCTGCCAGGTGTTACAATTTTTCAACCTCATTTACTTCGGTTACTTTTTAGTTGGTCAGTCCTTCTATATTCCTTTAAAATCTTGCATACCATAGATTGTAAAACATTCATTTCAATTGAGTTGGATAGTTTTTTTCTAACTTTAAGAAATGATACAATGTGTAACTTCAGGGGTCTGGCCAGAGCAAATTTGGGTCCGTTAACGGACCCTTCACAAAAATCCGATCAACCAAAACGGACATTTCACAAAAATCCGATCAACCAAAACGGACCCTTCACAAAATTCTGGTAAACAAAAACGGATCTTTCACAAATTGTTTATTGAAAGAGCAAATCTCAAATTAAAATAATACAGCATATTTAAAGTTAAATTAGAGGAATCAACTTATACAAAATCAGCTAATTTTGCAAAAGGAAAAAAAAAAATCGGCACTCTTGTGATGCTCTTGCAAGCCATAAATAATTACTACCGTCAAATAAATATAATGCCTGTTGTTGGTTTCTTTGAAAGAAATTAACAGCTGAAAGTCAGTTTGGTTTATAATTTTGCTTGTTTGTTTTATGCAGCGGTGTTGTTGTAAACTTCTTTGGAAAAGCGTCAACATTCTCTGAATAGGCATAGTAAGCACTTTTCTCCCCACTCATGATTTAATCATCAATAATATACAGCGAAATGAATTTAGAACTACAGAGGATAGTATGGGTGGAAGGTTACAAAATTTAAACTTATCGCCACTTAGTGTCTGGTGGTGCGATGTTCAACTGTTATTTTGGGAGAAAGTTATATGGGTTTGGTTTTTCGATACTAAAAAGGATAATTAACTTTAAATAAACTTTTATTTACCGTTATTTTTTTCTATAGATGTCTACATTTTGAAAAACGTAATCTTTTTACATCCGATATGTAAATCATATTTTATTCTTTTTTTCAAGCTAACTTCGCTTTATTAGGATGCAAATAAATGAAAATTCTCTTTATTTTTGTAACAAAGCTTATTTCAAGTTTTTAAAGGGGAATTCCATTTTCTTTTATGAGTCAATAATTAAAATGCTAAATCGATGGTTTATTTTTTATTTTATTTATTTATTTTTTTATTTTTGCTTCAACTGTGTCCAGATATTAATGATATGTTTATCATAGGACTCTAAAATGCAATTCAAAAGTAATTTTATCAAAAATATTTATTTTACAAGCCGTTTTTATACTTTTGATTCCTTCACTTTGAGGATTGCAATCTCTTTGCATCCGCTGTGGAAATCTGATTTTTCAAATTTTCGATGTTTAGTACGCTTAGTTAAGAGGTAAACAAATAAAATATTTTTTTATTTTTGTGAAAATCACGGAGTTTATAAGGTTTGAACGAAACTCTGTGCTCTTAAACAGTGTCTTGGGTTAAAAAGTTAAATGCTGAACCCCTGCATAATTTTTTTTCTTAGTTATTTTAAATACTATACAAAAAACATTTCTAGTATAATTTAACATGATGTAGAATGGTAGATAAATATTGATACTTGAGGGGTGCTCATCTCCCAGGGAGCGATGCCTCCCCCCTCTCTTCAAATACTAGAAAAACACTCAAGAATGATATTCTCAACAGAAAAGAGAGAAAACATTCAACTTTAAGTGTCAATGATGCAGTTTCCACCATCTCAAGAGTCTAAACTTTCGTTTTTACAAGAAAAAAAATTTTTTTTAAATTATTTGATTTTTCACAAAAATAATTGATTTTTCACAAAATTATTTTATTTTTCACAAAAACCGGACCCTGTGAAAAATCCTGGACAGACCCCTGAACTTTGTTTTTTCCCTTTTATCACCTAGACGACTCATTTTGAGCAATAAAAGGTTTTTAAAACAGCATAAAATTATCTGGGCACCAAGCTCCATACTTGTGACAAACTACCAGTTAACAGGTATGCAAATATTTTTGCTACTTTTTAAAATTCACATTGAATGAATAGATTATTCTAATGTTTTGACCCATATCAAATTCTATCTATTTTTCCAATGTGTAAATGATACATAAGTCGTTGAAATAATATCAGAAAAGTTGTTTAAATTGATTTACCCATTCATGAATAATAAGTTCTACTCTTTTTAATTTGCGTGCGTTCATTTTTCCCGACTCAGGGACAAGTTTTGTTCAGCCAGTTCTGATATTCTATTATTTTGAATTTGGGCTGTAGTACATAATACTAAAATGGGTAATAACATTTTGCAACAAAAATTAACTCTCATTGTTTACTGAACATAAAAAAAGGATTTAAAAGCATTTCGGTGTGTACTTACTCTGTAAGGAACTATTACACAGTAATTAAACAAAGAAAATTAAGTGAGCTTCTGAAAAATAGACTGCACAAAGAAAGTAGACTATTTTCTGCAAAAAAAAAAAAAAAACTGAAAAACTAATTAAAAAAAAAAAAAAAACACCGAGATTTCTGGCTGAGAGTTAATTAAAACTTTATGGAAGTGTAATCAGATTTTTGATGTTCTACTGTAGATGGACCACTTCCTGTAAAATAGATTACAGTAGACCATCGTTTTAGGCGGGGGTTATGTTCCATGGAAAAGCCGCGTAAATTGAGACCTAATACTAGTTTTGAAATAGGGGTTTGTTTCTGTAGATAACAAAATACTTCATTCTAGTATTGACTAATTGTATAATAGGTTTAATGTGCACTTATATCGACTTTTATGCACTACATGCATAAAGAAAACATGAATTAACTTCGTGTTCTGTTTATAAAGGAGCTGGCAATGATAGTCTTTTGGCAGTCATTAAGAATTTTTCTCTAATTCTTTGCAGAGCTTTAATGCATCCATTATCACTTCCATCATTTCCATGATAGAATCTTCCTTCACTAACAAATCAGAAAGATTATTTCTACTGTCTATTAATGGATCAAAAATTTCAATGTGAACGTTTTTGGTTGTGCGTCACCGACGTCGGTATCCTCGTTGGTTTTGGCTTCCTTTGTCACTCCTAAAAGCTCCTCTTCCAGTGCGTTCTGAACTGTTTTAGTGTAATAACTTTACTTCTGGAAGGAGCTCTGGAGCCAATTGCATAAATTGTCTCCAGTGGCCCCAGCTCGATTATTAGCACACTAAAATGCAGTTGATTATGCGATCTGCAATCTTTAAGAGTTTAGATTGTGAAAGAGGGGATAATTTTATCTGTTTACATTACCACATCCACGTAAAACCGAAACTTATATGTGTAAAATAAAATAAAGGTGTCAAATCTAAAACCCCGTATAATCGAAACTGCATAAAACGAAGGTCTACTGTAGTTTTAAACTGCATAAAATATACTTTATTTCATTTTAATTTCACAACAAGTAAATATAGACTAAGTTCAATGTTGTTTCAAAAGGTAAATTTAGCTCAGGCTGAAAAAGTCAGACATAAAAAGTTTTTTGAAAATGTAGTCAAGCCATTATACAGGTTTCTCACTCTCCTGGTAGACTAAAAATTAGGGTCTTTATATTGGCCTTTTTCGGGCACATTTCTAAGAAAATAGGACCACTTCCTAAATTAAAAGTTATGTATTTTTTGAAATGAAGGTTAGTTGTAAATAATAAGGTAAAATTAAATACATACAAATTAAAATATATTGGATAAAGTGAAACTTTCAGAAATTGAACTTTGATTTAACGAGTGATTGGTTTCCTTTCAGATTTATAAAAGATTGAAATAAATTTTGAGAAAATATCAAGATTTTCAATCTTAGTGCGGGAAATCTTCCTAAAGGATTTTGCTGTGTGCTTTTAATCCGATCCTTCAACTTTGAACCTCGTTTCCTTGCACTGCTCAACTTAGACAGTAATTATTTCAATAAAAGTTGCTAAACTGTGTAAAACAGCCACATTTGATAAGTTTTAAGTCCAAAGAAATTTTTAACAGCGGTCCGTTATTTGGCAAATTCTGAATTGTGCTGTTCCCATGAGTACTGGATTTTGGGTCGTATATTGTAGTTACTAAAGTTCCGAACCTAGTGAAACTCTGTCCTATCAAATTCTGAGCACATAATGGCATAGAAAACAATACAAATAATTTACGATATCCAAACTTTTAATGCACTATCTCAAACTTCAAAAATGCAATAACACAAAATTCTAATATTGGCAACATTACTGAGAAAAGAACCACATCGAATTTTCAAAAAATCGCCCCATGCTACAAACTTTGTGCCAAATTTAAATGAAAATCAGCCGAACGGTTTAGGTGCTATGCGCATCACAGATATCCAGACAGATAGACTTTCAGCTTTTTTATTAGTAAAGATTGATGGTATATTACACAGAAACGAAAATTTGACACTTGTCAATACACTGGTATTCAGTCAATTATTGTTCAAGTTGCTAAATCTATCAAGCAAACAAGACAAAAAAAAAAAAAAAAAGTTTTAGCATACCTCAAACTTGCACCTTTTTCTTGGAATGTTGTTGAACTGAATAATATGCTCCAGAAGATTGGCCAATGGACCACTCAGATTCTTTGATTTTATGGTATCTTGAATATGCTGTAAGAATAGATATTTTTTTTTTTTTTTTTTAAATTTTTAATAAGGAAAAACATATTATTGTGAACACAAGTGAGTTTTACACTAGCTGCTGCTGCGCTAGCATTCACACTAGTCATACAAATACTACACAAACACAAATGTGACGACCAGCTACAGGCTCTGGGCCCAATCAGAGTCCTAGCCAGTTTATTAGTCCCCGATGAAAATTAGTGACAATCTTTAAGCTACCAACTCCCTTGCTCATTTCTTCCAGCAGGGTTTCCAACTGCTCCGCAAAAAAGTTCCTTTGCTCCGCATGTCACCGCTGAAAGCTTTCAAGCTTAAATTTTGCTATTTTATCATAACAAACATGTAAATATGGGAAAAGATTATTACACTCAAAGATTGAAGTAGTGTTTAAAGCAGTTTTATTAATTCAAAAATAATAATTTTTATACTTAAAATTATACTAGCTTAAAATTAGTTATTAAAGCTAACAATTAAGCTATAACAATTATAACTGCTATTAAAAAAATTTAGACGAGTGGTTTTAGTTATTTTTATTGATTTTTATACAAAATAACGAACTGCTCCGCAAGATTCGAATTTGCTCCTCAAAATCACCAGGAATACTCCTCAAATTATTTCTCCAAGGTTGGCAACCCTGCTTCTGCATAGCTGTCAACATGCCAACTTAAAAACAAAATCTAACAATGTATGCATTGGCTATATTTCTATGCCTTTTTGCTCAATATAAAGCAAAGTATTAAAATTCAAAGTATTATAATATTTTTAAATCCTTACCTTTACTTGATCTGTGCTTTTATAAGCAAAAAAACGTTTTAAAAATAAGAGAATTTTTGTACTTTTCAACGTTGTTTACATGACGCCTTTAGGGGTTGCTTTCAAATGTGCTGGAAGTAAAAGGAAACTTCAGGGGTTGCTTTCAAATGTGCTGGAAGTAAAAGGAAACTTCAACCGTTCACAATTTAAATTAAAACCAAGTAGTAAAATCAAAACCAAAAGAATTAAAAATTGTACAAATCTGCCATAAGACCTTACAATTGTACAAAACTTCCGAAAATCTTACAATGTACGGCTAAATTGTACAAGTTGGAAGCTATGCTTCTGGTAAGCTGTTCCAAGTGTGTGTGCCCCCTAAAGTAGTAATTTTTCTTAATTTCCAGGTCAGCCTATTTGAATAGCTTCAAACAATGGCCCCTTGCACTACTTTCCATGCAAAAATTAAACCGATTCACATTTTATTTTGATCAGTTAAAACAACTGAATCATGTCTCCACTGAGACTCTTTTGCTCCACGCTATACATATTAAGCCTTAGTCTGGTATAAAAACTTAAATGTCCTCTTACAAGGAAGGATTAGCCAAGTAGACCTTCTTTGAACCCTTTCTAATAAAGAAATATCTTTGAGATAAAGGGACAAAAACTGAACAGCATACTCCAAATGAGGCCTCACCAAACTTCTAAATACAGGCAGAAGAGCCTTTTTAGGTTTGTTTCAAATAGATTTATTGATAGACCCAAGCATTCTATTGGTTTTGTCACTTGCTACGCTGCACTGTGCACTTGCATAAAAGAATCAAAGACCAAACAAGTGGAAAGGAACTTGCAGATGCAAATGAAATTTGTAAAAAGCACTTGTGAATTACTAGGAAAGCAAAAATTAATTTATTTATTGAATAACCTTTAGAGAACAGTCATTCTTTCAAGCAAAGTTTTTAATGCTACCAGAAAGATAGGAAAAGGTAGTATCAGTAGTACTGGACAATATTTTGAATAATAATTTCTTATTTTAATACCATTATTGGGCAATAATGTTCTATACTTTTCAAAAAATAAAAAAAACACATTTGCAATAGCTATTAGTATTCACTTTTGATGTTACATAGTATTTTTAAGATTACATTCAAAACATCTTTTGCAGACTAATAAAAAATATGAAACAATTTTCATAAAATAATTTTTTTGATATGCTTCAAGAAAGTTGTTTCGGAACAAAAGTATGACAATTTATAGAAACAAGAATGAAAATTAAAATAAACAAGTATAACAAAAGTATTAGCTGATATATAAAGCATTTTTTGATGAAATAGCCATTTATTTTTCTTTCAAAAAATTAGAAAGCCAAAAATATTATTGGAAAAGAAACAAGTTAATTACCTCAATCCATTTTTCTTGCTTTATTTCACCCTTGTTGCTACTTGGTTTAGCCTTAAAATCTTTGCCTCCATACTTTTCATCTTCAGTTATACATTTAATATGTTGTTTATAATCATCACCCCTGGAAAGAAAAACTTTTTTAGAACATTCATGTGATGGGCTGATTGAAATACTTGAATAATGACATTAAAATAATTTTAAAACAGTTTTACAGCACTTATTATGTAACTTAATAAATATTATCATTCAGAAATCACACTACTATTATACTATATTGGTGTCTAAAAATCAGGCAACATTTTCTTAAGCTATTTAGCTAATTGTCATATGTTTTGCTAGCTTCATGGCTTACTAGGTGCAATAGTAAAAGCTATGCTAATAATATTCATTTGTTGTGACAATTATGCAAAAAATACTTTAAAACTTTTCAGGCTATTTGAAATGATTAGTAAAGATTAAAATTTGGTGCACCCCTGAATTAAATAATAGTTCATCATTAATTTTATTGATTATTATGATCAACAAGTCCTAAACTTTCATTTAACACGACTGAGGCACTAATGCCTGTCTTGAGTGAAAGTGGCGCTTTTTATTGAGCTCTATGATGAGAAGAGCTACAGGAAGTTTTTAAATGGAGGATCTGGCCATAGTATTTTGTTGTTCTTGAAAAGTGTCAATGCTAAGAATAAAGGTAACAATAACAGCTCATTAACAACTTGATCAGAAATTTTTAGGTATACTCATTTTATACCTTTAGTGTGACAAAATCATTGTGACGGGTATAACAGCATTTAAAAAAAGGCTTTTAAAAACCTCCTTCATGAAATGGAAGATTAAACCGATTTTTTCTTAACAAATTAGCAACATAGTTCAAAAGAGTTAACTGATAATCTTACAACATGACATATTTGAATTATTTCGGAAATTTTTAAGCAAGTGACTTTTATTTAATTCTTGAAACATTTCAGGGGAGTAAAATAGCTTTAAAGTGAATAAATAGCCTACTGCATATTTCCATAACTACTCTGTTTTGTAAAAGTGCCTCAAATTATTTTCATGAGATAAAAGGTAATATTAGAGACAATGGAGTTATACAACAAGTAAATGTTGCCCAGAATCTGGCACAGGTTCTCAGGATGAAATTAAAAGTCTGAGTAACTAATTATTATCACATTTACAAGTTGTGCATGGTTTAAAGATAATACACTTTGTTTGCTGATGAAAAAAACTGCAGCATGAAAAATGTGCTGTACAGGACATTTTAAAATGCTAGCATAACTGATCTGAAAATACAGGGTTAGCATTAGGGAGCACCGATAAGCTATTTAGCTGAATACTGGATATCCTGCGCTTTTTTATTAACCAGATTTGGGTACTCGGCTTTATACAGTCAAACCTCCCTTAACGGACACTCCCCGTTAGTGGACAGACCAGTGGCAGAAACGCTGCCACACGGCAACATTGTCGCGGACAACGAAACAAAATCGTGGACAGTTCTGTCCGCGCTAAAAAAAATAAAAGTTGTCTGCAGAAAAAAAAGAGGTTGTCTGCAGAGAAAAAAAAAGAAAAAAAAACCTGTCTGCAACTGTCGGACATTTACTTGCATGAACTGCTGAAGCGGGGTGGGAATGATCGCACACGTGGTTGTTCCCCGTCCGCAGTGGCATGTATAACCCAAAACAAAATGACCGTTTTCAAATTGTTTACTGAAAAAGCAAATCTGAAATCAAAATCATGCATATTTCTGTGTATAAGATAAAAGATACAAGCGATGTAACTAATAACATAGTGAATAACTCAAATCGTTAGCAGTAGTGTTGTTACAAAGTTCTCTGAAAATGCAGCGTAAAGACTTTTCTTCCTGCTAATCACTTTAAAAAAAAGCCTTTATCAGCAAATTGAAATGTGATCAATTCAAATAGGGTTACCAGCTTTAAAATTATTGCCATTTGGTATCTGGTGTGAAACCTTTACTCATCCTTTTTTTTTCACGACTCCGAATTTTGGGTGAATATGTCGGTGATATTAATAATATTCATCATGCAGATCTGCTAAATGGTAATTCTAAAATTACTATACTTTAATTTTTTTTTTATTTACCGTTTTGATACTTTTAATGCTTTCATTTTGAAAATTGCTATCTGATTGCATCCGATATGAGAATTGAACTTTTATTTATTTATTTTTTTTTCAAGCTAACTTTGCTTTATATGGAGGCAAATAAATGAAAAGTCTATTAAAACCATCCTTTCAAGATTTTAAAACGAAACTCCATTTTTGTTTGAGTCAAAAATTTAAATGCTGAATCGATGGTTTAATTTTACTTTTGCTGCAACTGTGTCAATAGATGTTAATGATATGTTTATCTTGGCTTCTCTATGGCTTATAAAATGCAATTCTAAAATAATTTTTAAAAAATTAATTCTTTTATGAGCCGTTTTTATATTTTTGGAGACTTCACTTTGCGAATTGCAATCTCTTTGCATCCGCTTTGAGAATCGGATTTTTTGAATTTTTTGTGTTTAGTACGCTTGGTTAAGAGGTAAACAAATAAATTCTCCTTTTATTTTTATTGAAATCACAAAATTTAGATGTTTTTAACGAAATTCTGAGTTTCAATGAGTTAAATGCTCAACCACTGATTGATTTTCTTTTTCAATTATTAAACAGAAATTAATATAATAACGGAGGAAAGAAAAAAAATTCACACAAACACCCATAATGAAATTTCATTTTACTCCCCTCCCCACGGTGGAACCTCCTGCCTTAATATTTTAAAATAATTTTTAAAAAAAACTCTTTTTTTTTATTGAAACCACGCTCGAAATTTTGCAGACAGATTATGAGTTCTAAAAGCTTGTCCCTGACATCTACAAAACTTTGTGCAACTGGGGTGGACAGTTTCTGTATCCCCCGACTCTCGAGATTGGCGTATATTGTGTTTTACTCTTCGTTAGCGGACAGTAAATCAGCCGAGTTTCATTTTATTTTTCTGTGTTTCGCAGGGCTGGATTTAGGGGAGGGCAGGCGGGGCTACTGCCCTGGGGCCTCCACAACAAAGGGGCCCCCACAATAAAATTTTTACAAATATCCTAACTTTCACGGGTCGAAAATATCGGATATACATATATATCAAAATATTCGAATATATATCAAAGTATCAGATATTTTTGAAAATATAATGATCTTTTCAAACCCTGATGAGGGGCCTCCACTCCTTCGTTGCCCCAGGGCCTCCACACTTCTAAATCCGGCCCTGGTGTCTGGTAAGAGTTTGCTCAGCACTGCTTTTGTGGCAAGCATGTTTTCTACTCTTTTACGATGCTCTGGGGCTAACCAGTACCAATAAGTGGATTAACACCCCTTTTTCTCCGAAAACAGGAGTTATTCAAGTCGAACTTTTAAGTTGAACCGTATGAAAGCTTTGTTTTCATTTCATACACAAAATTCTAGCAAAAAAGAGAAGAAAAAAACCTTTCTCCTTTTACAGAGTACCTTGCTTTATCAGTTTGCATGCGAGAGGAATTCATTAAAAAAAAAAAAAAAACTCTAGTGCAACTTAAACCCTGGTTTCCTAGGAGCGAACTCGCCGAAGGGGAAATTGATTCTTCTGCGCATGAGCGCCCGAGCTAAATCTTCACGGCGAGGAGCGACGCCGACGATTGCCGATTTCGCTCCTAGGAAACCAGGGCTTTAATGGTATCCCTCCGCTACTAGATTTTGAGAGACGAGCATCGGCGCAGTATCCTTTCCCTTCAGACGCTGATGAGGAATCGACACAGTATTGCCAGATTAAGTGAAAAGTAGCCGATTGGGCTACATTTTGCTACGATCTAAAACAAAAGAGGCACTGAAAATCATCGACATTGATTCAATTGTGTTTGACTGGTTTTGTTCAGAGAGGAAACAATTTACAAATGCCTTGCTATTTTTTTTCCCGAGAGATTCAGTGGATTATTTACTCATATTGTAAGTACACTTATATAAGCACTACTCATTAATTTAATTTAGAACTACACACAGTATGTGTAGGTTCAAAATGCAAAATTAAAATGTCATTGTAAATTCGAACTCCCCATAGCGGACACACCCAGTCAACAGACAAAAAATTTGATCCTGACTGTGTACGCTATAGGGAGGTTTGACTGTAGTTGCTTTTAGATCCATTGTATGTTCTGTTTACTTATTTTTATGTAATGCTGTTTCAAAATAATAAATCCAACTTGTTTTATAAATAATTTCCTTAAAAACATTAAACACATGGTTTTTAAAACCTCTATATTTTAATATAAATGAAACACTAAAATATTGTGTTTTATTTCTGGTTCTAGATTGTTTTGTAGGAAATAACTGTTAAAGAAAAAATGTTTCAGTATTTAGCCATAGTTAAAATTAACCCATTATTAGCTTACATTTTGGAACTTTTCTGTTTCAGATATCATTTAAATGACATTTTATTGAACAATACATAAACCGATTCCAAGCGCGGGTTTCGCACAACAAAAGGTGGTCCAGTATATAATCTCACCTCATTAATTTTGCTTTTTTCTAAACAGATAATTGGCAGAAAATGCTTAGGGAAATAGGATACTTAATTTTGCAAAGCAAAAAAAAAAAAATATATTTTTCTTCATTAAATCAACTTTCCCTAAAGTTTTGTTATTTTTTCGAAATTCCCTAATCTGTCGCTACCCTGACTTACCAAACAAAAAATTGTTGTCTCGTTTGGCAAAGGAACAATTTTTTTTTACCTGCTTGAGTGAATGAAAGTTATAGCCCAAATGAAAGTTTTTGTAGTGAAACTTTCAATATAACCGAATATTCCATATTGACCAAATCACTACTCATTGCATCTACTTCAAATATGTCATAAACTAATTTCTGCAGATACTGCCCTTTACCTTTTCACCCCCCAGTAAAAATGTCTGACAATATCAGCAAAGGGGCAATTTATCGGCAGCAAAAGTTCAGAATCCTGAATACAGTAAAATTATATTTAGCAAATTTTATTATGAAAGGTAAACATAATTTATGAAAAAATCAAAAACTAACCAAAAATCTTTTCCACAGTCCATACATGATAAAGATTCACAATTTCGGCATTGGAATTGGCAATGTTTTTCAACCTGGTTCTTTTTGATAGATTGACCACAAGCATTACAAGCAAATATCACCATGATCTGAAAAACAAATATGTAATAAAATCTGAACTAAATAAAACTAATTTATATTATGTATATTCAAAATATATTTTATACATTTTATCAGGGTTGAGTGATTTGAATTAGATGATTTAAAAAAAAAATCATAGATTTAACACGGGAATTGCAGTGGTCTTCATATACCCCAAAGTAGAACACTACTAAATTTGTGATGTAACTCGCAGAACAGATGCCTAAGCTGCAGAACAATTCCGTTCAAATGTGAGAGGAAAACTCCAACAAATTTTCTGCAAAAATTTGACAGATTTCTATGAAAATTCTGCAGATCTTCTGCAAATATCTTCCAACTCAAGATAAAATTTAGCACAAATTCTGCAAATTTCCTTAAAATAGAAGAAAATCTAAAATTCTTGGAAATTACGATAATTCGGCGGAAAGCTTTGAACTTAAAGAAATTTGCAGAATTTGTATAGAATTCTATCTTGAGTTGGAAGATATTTGTAGAAAATCTGCAGTTTCTGACTTTCTGCAGAAATTTTATATTTTAAATCCAAAAAGATTCTGATTTTTCTAGCGTTTTTGGTTCCTCTTTTTCCTTATTTTTCCCAGTCAACTTTCACCACTGCAATCTCCACCATAAACGTATGTTTTGGAAACATTCCAACATTGAAACACGTTCATCGCCGAAAATTGTCTTGCTTGTTTGAGAATTCAATCCTTTTGCATCCGGAAAATATTTTGTTTAGAAAGCTCTGAAGTGCTTAACTATATGCTACCTTAACTGACTTATTTTATTCATTACTAGGGGGCTATTGCCCCCTGCTCACTAACGCTCGCCAACCCCCGCGCGATCCGAGCTTGCTACACTCACTGGTCACCAAATATTAGTCTAGCTTTATCTGTATTTAAAAAGGGTAGTTTTTTAATATGAATATCATAACACTTATGATTTTCATACATTTAAAAGGGTACAATTACTTTGACATGCAACTCGTGCATTGGATTATTATAAAGCAAAAGTTTGCAACTCCATTATCTGTTGAGAGAAGTATGCAAAGGAACATTTTTGTACTAAAATTACAAACATAATATAAACTTTGTTTTCTACATTTATTAAATGCAAAAGAAATTTCAGTGAAAAAACCCCCACATTGTTTACACACTTAAAAACATTTCGCGGTCATTAATTAAATATAAATACAAATACAAAAGTGACGACCAGCAACAGCCTCTGGGCCCAGCTAGACTGGTCCTAGTCAATTCACAATCCCCAGTGAAGATCAATGGCCCTCTTAAAACTATCTACTCCCTTGCTCATTACCACCTCTTCTGGTAAACTGTTCCAAGGTTCCACTACCCTGCTAAAATAATAATTTTTTCTAACATCCATGTTAGCCTGAGATTTAAATAGCTTAAAACAATAACCCCTTGTCCTGTTTTCAGTGCTAAACTTCAGCCCCGTAATATCTTTCATTTTAATAAAGTTAAACAACTGAATCATGTCCCCTCGGTCTCTTCTTTGCTCAAGACTGTACATTTTTAGCCTTCTAAGCCTGGAATCATAGTTTAAGTGAGAAAGTCATTTATTAGCCTTGTAGCTCACCTTTGAACCCTTTCCAATACATTAATGTCTTTCTTAAGATAAGGAGACCAAAACTGAACAGCATACTCCAAATGAGGTCTTACCAAACTTCTATATAAGGGCAGAAGAACTTCTTTAGATTTGTTTGAAATAGATCTATTGATAAACCCAAGCATCTTATTGGCCTTGTTACTGGCAATGCTAAACTGTTGGCTAAACTTTAAATCCTGACTTATTGAGACCCCCAGATCAAAAACTTTGTCTGCCTGACTAATGACTGAACCTTAAAAATAATAACTTGTACACTTATTTCCATGCCCTAAATGTAGCACTTGACATTTCCCAACATTAACAGCCATACCCCATTTATCAGTCCACTCCGTAATATGATCTAGATCCTCTTGCAGCTGTTTTGCTTGTTCTTCATTTTCTGCAGTCCCCATAACTTTTAAATTATACTATGTTCAGTGTCAAAATATGTGTGTATATATGTTTCAAAATGTCTAACAGTTGCAAAGAGCAAGCAACTTCTGAAATTCTCTGAAAGCAGTAATTTAGTTTTAAAAAAATGTTAGAATGAGTGTTTTAAAAGTCAAGAAACCAAATCCAGTGGCACGACAGCTTATGAGGGCCAAGGCCTATTGTACTCATCTCACTCCTTCTGACCAAGGGCTCTGGGGTGCTAGGCAGATGTTCCGGTTAAGAGGTCAGCCTAACGCGGAACCCCCAGGGTTTAGTTCTCAAGCATACTTGGTACTCATTTTATCGACCCACTGAAGGAATGAACAGCAGAATCAATCATGCCCAACTCGGAGATCGAACCCGGACCTGCAGTGTGGAAACGCTACCACTGAGCCTCTGGGCTTCAGAGCACTTGAATATAATTTATGAAGAAGAGGGCAGTGGGCTACGGAGTCTTTAGATGAAAAATCTGAATGCAGATTGGTCAGAAATGCTGCCGATAGGCTAAGGTGCACAAATGCACATCGTCTTCAAATCAAGAGAATTCCGCAAGTGTTCCTGAATACATTTACGGATTAATCATGCACTTTACTGGAGAAAAAGGGTTGACCGAAGACTGATAATTATAATACTGGAGAAAAATATTATTGTAGCAAAAAAAAAAAAAAAAAAAGATTATTATGTAACACTTGTCATACCTCAGATACCATTTATTTCATCCGATAGCAATGTGCCTTTTAAGTCCAAACGTAAACAATTTCCTGTTAGATTAGCCTTCCTAATGACTATAAATAAAGCAGAGGGTCAAATGATTTTGTGAAAACATATTAGCAATAAAATTAGGTTTCACGATTCAATTTGTTGCTTTACTTTGTCACTGTGGTTCAGTTCTTAACATCAATGCTATTGCAAAAGTATGTGAAATCTTTCGCTCTTCAGGTCTTCACGATTCAATTTGTTGCTTTACTTTGTCATTGTTGTTCAGTTCTTAACTTCAATGCAGTGCAAAACTAAGTGACATGCTTTGCAATGAGAATTTTCCAATAAACTCATTTAGTCTATGTGGAATAACATAATACAGTGAAGCACGGTTTAGACCTTTCTCTTCTATTCGTTTTTATCAATTATACGTTTTTTAAATGTCCCTGGAGGGTCTAATATACATTAATTCTTACCAATTATACATTTTTTTCATTTGTACGCTTTTTTCATAGTCTCTTTAAAAACGTATAGGCGGTGCTTCACTGCATATAAAAAAATGTGGTTGGGAAAAAACTTCAGTATTTACAGGTTGTCGTCAGTTAAGCTTGACCACGATAAGAAGGCGGATGACATCATTTGCAATAGGCAGAATCTTCCAAAAAGTATCGAATAGTAAGAGGCATGGTCTCGCTAATCCTATTTATTTCAAAATAATAACGAACAACCTGTTAGAAATGATGTTTTTGCATTAAGATCATCCACCTTCTTTTCGTGGTAAGCTATAGCAGGGCTGTGGAGATGGACTGGTTTTATGGTAAAGTAGTCGGAGGTGAAGGTTTAAAATTTCAAGAAATGGAGTCGGTAATTTTCTTTCAAAATTTGCAACTCTGCCAATATTTGCGGAGTTACAGCTGGAGTCAGACTAATTTTGGGTAAAGGAGTCGGAGTAAGACATTTTATGGTTAAGTGAAAAACCTTTCGACATCAACATTAACTTTGCAAAAGATCAAAAAAAAAAAAAAAGAAAATCATAATACTTCTCTGCATACACGATAGAAAATTTCTGGGTTTTCAGATACAACAGAGACATAATCAAATGATATGACTCTTGAATGCCTTACATATGACATATCCATGTCGGATATGACTGAAAAGTGGTTTTGTCAAATCTAAAAAAAAATTATCAAAAGTTTGACCCTGTGCGTTATTTATAGTCATTAGGGGAAGGCTAATCTAACAGGAAATTGTTCACATTTGAATTTAAAAGGCACGTTACTATCGGATAAAATAAGTGGTATTCGAGGATAAGGATCAGTGTTATTATTAGCATTTTTTTAAAAATAAAATAATATTTTTCTCCAGTTTCATTACTATCACAGTTAGTTACACTCTTTTCTCCAGTAAAGTGCATGATTATACTGGAAATATGTTTGAAAACACTTACAGAACTCACTCGATTTGCAATTCGCAGTTCACGGCGTGCGTTTGCGCGAGTAATCCTATCGGCAGCATTCCTTACCGATCAGGGTTTAAATCTTTCATCTAAAGACTCCCAAGCACACTGCTCTTTTCTTTGTAAATTATATTCAAGTGACCGAAAACACTCATTCAAAAATCAAAATTCTAACGCTAGAAGAGAGTCTGCAGCATTTGTAAACAACGATCGTACGTAAACAAAGCGGTTCGTTGCCAATGGAGAGAAAGAAATAAAGGCTCGTTTTGCACTACACATAAGCGTTTTATATATATAGATTTTAGTAATTTATTTATATATCAACATTATTTTAACCAAAAAAAAAAACGTGGTTTGACACCTAGGTTTGAATTTTTATTATAAAAGAAACCCTTCTGTACGAAACGATTTTGGTTTAGAGCTCTCCACTTGTGGAAAAGGTCACGTTGGTTGCTGTTGTATATACAATCCTTGAAATACTTGCAGAACAATTTTGGTCAAATGATTTTGCGTTGCAGAACATCATCAAGTATTCTGCTTTGAGGTTCATATATGTAGAAATACGGCGGGAGTCATTTTGACTCGATAATGCACACATAATGTTAAAAATTAGTGGTAATAAAACATATTTATAATAAATTATTCTAAAACAGTTTAAAATACCCTTTAAATAACTAGCCTTATTTTAGCTGCATTTCAGAAACTAGACAAATGCTCCCTTTTATCCTTTTATGCACAAAAACATTATAAATGCTTCAGGTTCTTGCAATATGTTCAAAGAAGCGTTCTTAAGATTTTTGCTCTGTTTCAGCATTAGTTAATGTTTTTGCATTTCTTTTTTAGGTAGTATATAAATAGTTTGGATTTTAAAATAATTAATTTTTTTGAAAGCTTAATATTATTACATAGCATGATGATTTAGGAAAAGTCAAGGAAGGATTAAGCTATTTATGAAAATACAGAAGGGTTGTTATGACTCAAAGCTACCCTATTTAGCAAAATAGGGTAGCTTTGAGTCATAACAACCCTTCCCGTAATTCTAGTGTTAAATCATTTTAAAGATTTAAGCTTTTAAATGCATTCCATGTCTTAGCTCATCAAGTGGACCCTCACTTTTGGTTGAAAAAATCTGACTGATTTGGAAAAAAAAGTACTCCACCGACATTATTCTTGTCAGGGTGTCTACTCAAATTTTTTTTTCAACTTCCCCGACTTTTCTGGGTTTTCCATATTCCAAACAAGATTTTTCCAGGTGCTTTTTTAAAGGTTAGTTTAGCTCCTTTTGCTATTCTTTTAATGGCTGGCTGTGCTTATGCGACATTATGTTTATATCACAGTTTAATATAAATTTCAAAATACATTCATTAAAACACTATGTTTTTTGGGAAACTTCTAAGTTTATTATTTTTCTTTAGGGTGTGAGGGGGGGGGGGACTTTCAGAACTTTTAAGAAATTGCTTCATTAAATTGTTAAGCATCAAATATATCTCTTCACACAGGAAAGGGGCCATTGGTTTACTAGCCTGGAATCTTATCAAAAAACTTGAAATTCTGATGGCACCAAAATTTTAAAAAACCCAACTTTGTTTCCAGAAGTTCACTGCACTCCAACATCGATTTCACTGTGTCATAGGTATTTGGGGGTATAGGGTTTATTTGTATTCGATTCGACATTTGCAACCTCTGCCTTTTGAACAAAGACTTCTAAGAGTGACAAAATGTCTAAAGCCAGGGCCAAATATAGGCTGATTTTGCTACCGTTTTTCGGTACCTTCACAAAAATCTTGTTTTGAAATAGGTACTTTCACAAAAATCAAGTAATAAAATCAGGTAGCTTCACATAAACATCGAAAATTTCACAAAAATTCACATTTTAAAATATAAAATTTTTTTCTCTGTTTAAAACAAAATTTACTTATAACATAAAATTCTAAGCAGGTTTATATGAACAATCGCTTAAATAGCAACCTTTTTGTGGTATTTTAACTAATTTTTAGCTGTTTCTCGCCAAAGTGTATTTATGCAATATTATCGCTAGTGTTCCCGCTAGGCCGTTTTTGAAGGGCGCAGCGCCCTGCCCTTTTCCATATCAGCAGAATGCGCCCTGCCTTTCTTTTAGATTGCGAAATGCGCCCCGAGCTTTTCAAAAATAAGTTTTTGTTGTTCAAAAATTAGTCTGTGTTTTTAAAAAGATGCCTCAACCATCGTTTCGACCTGCTGCGATATCGGGGCAATTTTATTTGTCCAGCGATCGGCTGCAAAAACGCCCATGCCTTATCCTTGTTCCCAGAATTTCACCCTGAAAACGGCCCCATAAACAAAAGCAAATACCTAGGCAAAGAGGGGATGAGATTCTCAGAATTCAAACAGGCTTATCAGTAGGAAACAAAGGCATGTTCTTCCTTCTACTGAGGGTGGGTTTTTGAAAGGTTGTGGGAAGGAGTGGGGTCCTCTGGGAAGAGAGAGATCTTTGTTTCATTCCTTCCCATCCTTGATCTTCTGAGAATCAACAATGAGAGAGGGAATAGGACATTTTCCTAACATTTCAGCCCTTTGTGCCCGTTTTTCGTTTGCATGTGGAAATTAGGCTTAGCTAATTTTAGCGCATTGGTAGTGATTGTGTAGCAATCTTTTCACATCTGTTTCTGGGAAGTTAACTTTCTGATTGTTTCCTAAGAAGAGCATAGTACAAAGCTCACTGGGCTAAAATGCAAGGGTATTTTTTTAATACCTTGGATTTTTAACCCCCATCCCCAGCGCCCTCCCCACCTAAAAAAACCGTTTGAAATGGAAACATATTGCATTGACAGGGCGTTCTTGCAACTTGCTACACACTACATTTTTGAAGCACTGCATACAGTATTTTAAGTTATTTATTCTATTTGAAATGTAATATTTAAAAAAGGAGAATTTACACTCATCACGATTTTGATGTCTACTAAAATACTTAATGGCACAATGCCATTACTAAGCAATTTCTTTTGTAGGAAGGGGAGATCAGTAATTAAATACTGTTCTTAAATTAAAATTCAAAGGGTTTTGAAATGCCTCGAATTTTTTTTACTCTTATAGGTATTTAAAATTATGGTCTGAAAAGTGTTGAAAAACACCCAAAGTCAAGTTTTAGCATTAGATAAATGTTCCTATGGAGTGTGGAAGTTTAGCTTAGTTGGCATTTGTGTGTGTGGGTGGGGGGGGGGGTTGAGCTAATCCTATTCTGAAGACAAGTGCGTTTTCTGGATGAAACCATATTTAATACTAAAGTCAGTGGTGACGGCGATCAAGGGTAGTGGAGGGGGGGGGGGTCATGGTGCAGACTAGACTGTTTCAATTTTTGCAAGGTGTTTTAAGTGTTATTTCTCCTCGTAATTTTTTTGGGGGTATGGGGGGGGCGCTCAGTACTTTTTGAGTGATGCATCATTGGTCTTGGTTGCCCCTTTCAAAGGCCAGCACCCTGCCCTTTTTTTTCCTAGAGTGAACACTAATTATCGCAATCTTTTAACATGTTTTGGGGAACCGTTTTTCTCATAATTTCCAATATTGTACACAGTACATAGCCCATTAAGCTGAAATTACGATGGTATTTTTGGTACTTCTTAGGTTTTTAGCTTCCCCCTACCTCCCCCCAAAACAAAATCTGTTAAAAATAATACTAGATGACATTTACACTTTTCAAACTAAAATTTCACTTGTTCTACTTCTCTTTTACAAAAATTAGGATGCCTCTGAAAGTTCACAAAAACTATGCTGATTAAAAAAAAAACTTTCACAAAAAGAGAATGATGCAATACTTTCACAAAAATAGGTAGCGAGAAAAATATACTGGATTGGCCCCTGAAAGCACTTTGTGCAACAGTTCAGCCCTTCTCTCCACCAAATCAAACAAATTTTAGTGGAAAAACACTTTTCTTTGATGACATTTTTACATTCTGTTTGACTCTGATTGAAGAGGAAAAGCAAGTAAACATAAATTAACAAACACATCTCTACAGAGGTTAAGAACTACACAAACACCTAAGTAATGCTGAAATTGAACAATAAGCTATTTTACTTTTACTTTGAGGAGCTTATCTATAACTGGTATGAGAAAACTAAACAGTTTTTCATTGGTAGTTGCAGAAACAACCTAACTACAATTGTTAGGGGGTGTAAAACTTCTCAACTCGCAAGGGAAACTGGAATGAACAAAACTAGAGAACAAAAGGTGAGTTGAAGAACTGGTTTTAGGAAAGAAAGTTATTGTCAAAGGAAGGAAGGAACCTTAGAGCAGGGATTAAAATGGAGGGAGCAAGTCCAATCATTGGCTTAGCAAAAGCTGACCCAAAGACCCCAAGTCACCTGACTCAACAAGGACAAATGGCTGACACGTTTTGCATGAAATAAGCAAAAGAAACCTGATTTCTTTCAATGCTTTGCTTTAAAATCTATCATGTGACTTGGGGGAATTGGCTTCATGTATGAAAAAGTCTTCACTCCCTTCATTTTATCTCTTCTCAATGGTATGAACCATACAACTTTGGTAGGGTCTCAGCCTCAGGGAAGATTGTAGTGTGTGAGATAACCACTAATAAATAAAAGATGGGATTGAAGAACTGGTTAAAGGAAAGAAAAAAAATTTTTTAGTGATTTCAAGTTCATGAATTTCTGATCAAATTAATTTTGCTACATTGCAAAAAAAGAAAAAAAAATCTTTTGAAACTGGCTATAATTTTAAATTTTTTTTTACAAAATCCAGGTATTCTGCATACAAAAGTAAAATTCCCTGACATTTCCAGTACAAAAAATTTCCCTGACATTTTCAGGTTTTCCAGGTGGGTAGACACCCTGTCTTGTTCACAGGAATTCCTGGGAAAATCTTATCTTTCCCCACTCGATTGGTAGAAAAGTCATTTTTTCTCAAGTAAGAAAAAGAATGGAAAAATTGATCACCTGGACAAGGCACTTAATCAATTGGGCTGCAAGGGTATTTAAATGTCTCCATCAAGAAGATTATTTCGACATATGGATTAGTACAACCTAAAGTTCAAAACAGACTTGGAAACAGTAAATCAAATGTTTTCACGCATAAATCAAATTCATAAACCACTGTCGCAAAATGAAAACCATTGATTACTGTTACAAAAAAATATTGAAGTTACTTAGTCCTAAATATTTACTTGAACTTTCTAATAATTCTGTGGTTGAAGACAAAAAGGTCTAAATCAACATGATTGAAGGATCCTTTATTTAAATTATGATATACAGTCGACTCTTCAGAACTCAAAGCTGAATAACTTGCATATTCCTTTATCTTGAAGTTTTGTTTAGTCCCAAAATAATTTAGTGTCTTCAACACAAAGTCCTCTCTGTATCTTGAATGTACTCTTTCTTAGTCAAAGTTTTTGTGAAAGCTGCATTTTTATTATATCATAAAAATGCAGCAAAAATAATTTTTTTTAAAAAGTAATTTTTCATAAAGTTTTCACTTCAACACATTGATTTGTTTTTAAGAGGTTATAATTTTTTTGCACTGGTGCTCCTCAATGTGTACATGGTTGCAAGATTGCGCAAAAAGTAGCCGATTGGGCTATGTTTTGCCTCGGCTGACGATTATCTCATTGCTGGCTAATCTTTACAGGGGCCAATCCAGGATTTTTTTCTCGCTACCTATTTTTGCGAAAGTATTGCATCATTCTATTTTTGTGAAAGTTTTTTTTTTATCAGCATTGTTTTTGTGAAATTTTAGAGGCATCCTAATTTTTGTAAAAGAGAAGTAGAATAAGAGAAAATGTTGTCTAGTAATATTTTTAACAGATTTTGTTTTTTTTTTGGGGGGGGGGGGGGAGCTAAAAACCTAAGAAGTATGAAAAATACCATCGTAATTTCAGCTTAATAGGCTATGTACTGTGTACAATATAGGAAATTATGAGAAAAACGGTTTCCCAAATCAGATGTTGAAAGATTGTGATAATATTGCATAAATACATTTAGGCGAGAAACAGCTAAAAATTAGTTAAAATACTACAAAAAGGTTTCTATTTAAGCGATTGTTCATATAAACCTGCTTAGAATTTTATTTTATGAGTAAATTTTGTTTTAAACAGAGAAACAAATTTTATATTTTAAAATGCTAATTTTTGTGAAATTTTCGATGTTTTTGTGAAGCTACTGATTTTATCACTTGATTTTTGGAAAGCACCAATTTCAAAACAAGATTTTTGTGAAGGTACCGAAAAACGGCAGCAAAATCAGCCTGTATTGGGCCCTGCTTTAAGATATTCAAAAATTTAGCAAAATTTGAAAAAAGTAGCTTTTTTTTTCAGGATGACTCAAATAATCATGCTTTTAGGACAAAGAGACATTTCAAATCAATGCCAACATAGGTCAAAAAAAAAAAAAAAAAAAAAAAATTGGGCTATAACAAAAACAGTATTTAAAACTGCTTTACGAGCTGTGGTTTTATAAACAGCAAAGCAACAAAGCTAAAGTGACCAACAAACGAGATCATTTTGAAATAGATGTGGATGTGGAATGGGCAAAAATGAAATATTTCTTGAATATTGAGGAAAATATAACTACCTATAAATCATTGTTCTACAAAGCGATTTTATAAGCTGTTCGTGAAGAGTTTGCTTGTGCAAATTCTGACGAAGAACCTTTACCACCACCAACTAATCAGCAAGTATCAGATTTTGAATTCCCACAATGCGGGATAAAGTCAA
Organism: Uloborus diversus; assembly: GCF_026930045.1. Taxonomy (NCBI): domain Eukaryota; kingdom Metazoa; phylum Arthropoda; class Arachnida; order Araneae; family Uloboridae; genus Uloborus; species Uloborus diversus. Next base: position 83,465,396 of record NC_072731.1, on the reverse strand, counting down.
ATTTTGTTAACTAACTTGATGGCGTTTTAAGATGCGATGAAAAAAATAGAAGCAGTCAAAAATAATTTCTTTTCATAATAAATTATCTTAATAAATTTTATTCTTTAGAAAGATATTTTTTGTAGTACTAGTAATTAATTTTGTCCAAACAATAAGTGTTATGGTCTGTCCAATATGCACTATTCTTTTAAAAGAAAGAGGTTATTCTTGAGAGGGTGTGATGTCGAACTGCATTTCCAATCTGTCTTATTGTTTGTTGTTCATTATTTTATGGAAAAGAGGATCTGTGGCCAAGACGAATTGGTTTAAAAGGTTTCTCTGAGCTTATTTTAATAAAGTTGACTGGACTGTATATATTTTTGAGGTACACATGCACATTAAACTATGTATTTAAAAACAATAATTGAATTAGACATCTTACTTGAACAAATTAATTTGCTATAAATATATTTCAACTTAATTATTATAATTTAACTGTGACTTAATTTTTTTTTAAAAATTGCAATTTTTATCAACTCTGCAATTTAGTTTTAACATTTCTTTTATAGTTTTAATAATAATGCTCATTTTGCATACAACTTAAATTATCAGACTTGAATAGTCAAGACTATTTGTAATTGAATTTAGATCGATATGCAAGTAATGGACAATCTCCCCATGTTTTAATTTATAAAAAATAAAACAAGAAAGATCAAGTTTTTATTTATTTTTTTTGGATATTTCGATAATTGGGAATCTGGCGCAGTCATTTCATTTTTGGCATAAATAATTTTATTTTGGTAACCCTGCTGATTTATAGTAACTCTATGTGAATAGATGTTTCTGATCTCTTTGTTTAGATTTTCAAAGAAAAATACCTCTTGCTCAGGCGCTGGATCCAAAATTGATGCCAATGAAGAAAGATTGTCAGATTCCCAATTATCGAGATATCCCCTATTTTTTGGTAATTATCGGGTTGTTTTATAATCCTGGATTATCGTTAATAATTTTGACCATTGACTATGAAACTGGTCAAACTTTGTGGCCAAATAACTACTAAATAAAAGAAAATTTATAAAATTGCTTAAGAGCTCATTAGTAGTACATCTGTACAGGCAGATGTTAAAAAAACAACACGATTTATTTGAAATTTTCGAAGCAAGAAAGCTTTAAAGAATGAAATATTTGAAATTGTTTCATTTTATTGCAACTGAAGTTGTTCACTTGATTATTAACTAAGTATATAATGTGATGTAACATCTATTTCTCAGTAAATATCAAATTAAATATAATTCAATACCAAATATAGAACGGCGTCTGGTTCCAAGATACACACAAAAAAGGCTACTTTTAATATGTCTTATGACAAGGTACAATTGTGCATAATTTAAAAGACAATACAGTCAAACCTCCATATTTCGAACTTCCACATATCAAAATTTTCTATGTATCGAAATCCCAGCAAATTTCTATGTTCATTACATAGAAAAATTGTTTCCATATATCGAAAAAATTTCTATGTATCGAATTTTTTTTTTCGAGACATTCATAGATTTTTTTTCCTCTTTAGACTGTTTGTCTCATGAAAAATAAAGGTTAGGGGAGAAAATTATGTTCACTAAAGGTTGCTACGAAACTCATAAGGAATCTGGGGTTGAGGAGTGCGTAGATAGGTCGTTGTTGGGTTCTAGAATCCTTAAATTCCTTCAAGTTTATTTCAAATATCTTAGTTGTAACCAGTAACATTGTAAAATCTGTTTCAAGTCATCCCTTTTATCTGTTGATTGTCGTTCCTAGTCGTTATAGCTGCAGTAAAAATCATTCGGTACAGATGTGATATACCCCCCCATTTGGCGACATCCGATTTTTTGCACAAAATTGAAATATTTTTCTCGCCAATGAGGCGATAAATTTTTAAGCATGGCATCCCTGGTGAAACTAACCTGTGGTTGGCAACGCGAAGGCAAACTTGTCCGAACTTGTTTACTTGGGTTCTTGGTTTTACGCAGGAGAGATACGTGTTGTTTTGTGCAATATACCTTACAGGAATGCTTATTTTGTGTTAGTTTAGATTCAGTAGTTGTGTTTTGAAGTAAAAACATTAGAAAATGCCAGTTTCTTCTAACTTGAAGGTTAATTAAAAGTTAACTCCAACGTGGTGTGTATCTATAACGCGCCATTGTCAGATGATGTTTTGTTTTGGACTGAGTGTGAGGATTTATACCATAAAAAGGTAAGTTCTTTATTTTAGAATTCACATAAAAATTCTCACTTCGGAAATTCTTTGTTTTTTACAAATCCTTGAGGGGTTCTTGTAGCTTTTAACTTTATTTTTACTGTATGTTAATTAATTTTACAAAAATAGTTTGGTTATTTTGTTCTAAAAGTTAATCCTTATCGATGCCACGAATTATTTAGACATTAACATGCCTCCTTTAGGTACTGAATTTTAAGTTAACAATTGAAAGTTCTTTCGGTTGCACTCTTAAAAATGCTGAATTTTATTAATAAATCTGCACAATAATGGTGCATATTTCACACTTAAAACTGTCATTATTGTACACTGAACGGAAGGATCCACCCTTGGGTGTACATACACATGAATATGCATAATATACATAAATATACATAATTGTGACCATACTCCGACTGTAATGTATATTAACAGTCGGAGGGATAACGGACCGAGCGAAGCGAGGTCCTGGCGAGCCCGAGGTCTCATAGTACTTTCGTAATGAGACCGAGGAAGGGCCGGCGAGCCGAGGTCTCATTACGAAAGTACTATGAGACCAAGGGCTCGTATCCCGGAGAAATGATGAAAAAAAATTAATGCATTAATTTCGACTTGTAATTAATACAATAATTTATTTCATTGTATTTTAATATGTTTACAAAAAACCCCGGCCCTGTTCATTTTTGAAGCATATATTCGTGATATTTTTTGTTGTGCTTTTATGTTGTTTTTATATATATTGTGTTCTGAAGTGCTTTGATCATGTTTTTTTATCTGATTTTTTCCTGTTGGCGCTAAAAAAGCATCGCTAAGAACGATGTATGACATATGTCGTCATACATCGTTTTCTTGGCGCCAACAGGAAAAAGTCGCCAAGGGTGGGGTATATCACATCAGTTAAAATCATTCAAGTAGATTAATTTTTTACCTTTCTCTCAATTTGTGAAAACGAAAATCCCCTAATGTTGCGGATCAAGTTGAATTGCCGAAGAATGAAGATGTATGAAGGCGCAAAAATGTAATTTCTGTTATTTTTTAAATTATTAACTTTCATTTAATCCAATGCTCGTATAAATTAGAAATTGGGATTCATACGCGAAAATTAGTTTCAATTTTAATGTTATAGGAGATTTTTAGGATAAAATAAAATCGTTTCTATATATCGAAATTTCTATATATCGAATTTTTTTCCGTCAATTTGCTACTTCGATATATGGAGGTCGGACTGTGTTGTTTCATATAATTTTTACTGGAAAAAAAATATCAACAAAATAATTAGTTGCAAGCTGAATCACATCTCACGACTCGGCAAGAACGAAACTTTTTTTCCATCATCTCTAAAGAAAATGCACGTGGAACTTACACCATGTAACATAAACATTTCCAAGAAAAAGTAAAAATCAGATCTTTACTTACTGCTAATATTGTTCTCAATTATTAGAAATCTACCACGTACATGCAATAAATTTAAGAGTTTCCTCGTTGAAGGTAGTTAGATATTAAAAATAAAACTATAAATGGATTTTAAGTTAAATGTTTAATGAATAAGTAACATTACATTACATTACATTCGTGTCAAAGCTCTGACAAAGAGTGCGCGAAGAGATAAACTCTGGAGCTCTCCTCTTCAAACTTGTTTAGCAGAATGAGCTTGAACTCCTCGTACAGTTTTCAAAACAGGAAATTCGCAACTCCAACGAACTATAGGGGGCACTGCAGTCATTGTCTAATGGCCGACTTAAAAACTAAAACAAACGCATGTGGTAACGAAGAAAATGCTAAAAGTGTGGTGATTTTTGTTCGTATGTATGATATTTTTCGCTTTATTCTTTTTAAATTAATTTTCAAAGTCTTGTGGATATTCTGGCCCACGTAGAAAGAAATGAGAATTCCAGAAGCATTTCTAAACGACAAAGATTAATGCAAACTACGTAGTTCGTAGTTCTAAGCAGCTATTTCCACGATGTTGAATTCGGTATTTATCAATTCTTGATAAAACTAAATAATAATTGTGGCCTGACAAGAACAACAATTAATGCTAGAAAATTCAATATGACATTACAAATTATTATCGAAAGAAGATGATACTTCTTTGCCTTGCTTGGCTAGCGCTTATTGTTTTGCATTTGTTGCTGAGTTATTTCTCTCGAATTCCCGAATCGGTTAATTTAAAATTTTTCTGTTTCGATTTTTCTAATTTCTGAGTTATGATTTAATTATGTCAAGTTATGCAAATCATCTACAGAATTCTTACGGATATATAGTGGTAGTTTTCTTTTCAGTTGATTGACCATTATTTCTTTTTACTTATCGAATTCTGTTATCTTACTACCATTTTATTCCACTCATGATAAAAATTAAAAATGGTTTAACTAAAAACGCGAAATCTCGCCAAGGCTACTTTGCTCGCACAATACTAAAACTATAACCCTAAACAAATTTGGCGAAACCTTTCAGCTGAGAATAAAAGGAATAAAGTAAATTCTTTCTCGGTGAAACATTTTTCATTTTGTTCTACGATAATATATTCAAGAAAATATTTTGCATACCGTCCATTCCAACTAAATGCTGCTGTAAAAGATGGTTAGTTAAATTAATTTAAGATTAAAAAAAACTCATATTCTTACAAATTCATACAAAACAATAAAATTTTTTACCTTGTATAACGCTATCCAAGTTTGTTAATCTAGTTTTCGCTTTCACTATTTTCAATCAACTCATATTTTAGAAGGAAATAAGGAAAACTAACATTATTTTGAGAAGCTCGAGAATACTACTAAGGGACGAATTAATTTCTGTAGCTGAAAGCAAATTAAGACTCATCGATTGCGTTAATAAATACTCAGAACAAACTGCCTGTGTTTACGTCAACAGACACACGTGGAACGCAACGTGGCAATGTTTTAGTTTCATTGGCAGTTTTGTAAATCACCGCAAGGTAGCGTATTCAAGCGCTGGAGTTCCGAATAACATCTAAAAATTTTAAAAATTTACAATAACTGATGCCTTTAATTTCCAAAACAATATGGTTACACAACTTTATGGTTTATACTGGAATCTTGGTAACTTTATTAGCCTAGCCTAGCCTAGCCTAGCATGATTATTTTTTTAATTTATTTCTTTTCGTAGCATGGCAACATATTTAATGGAAGGTCAAGGCAAACAAATATGGCTGTCTAATATCTGTTAGTAATTTAAAATGTTTTGATAAAAACGTGTTATTCCTGTCATTTCGACTCAATCTTTGGTGGTTAAAGGTAATTTTTTTCAAATTTCAAAGTAAATTTGTTGTTTCTCAGTTTTACTTTTTCTCTTTTTAAGAAAAACAGTTTACTTTAATTTTTGATTGGTTCAAAGCTGTCACGATCGTAGTTGGCACGGTTTTAGAAGCATATGTCTATTTTAGTTTTTCCGGTTGATATTTTTTCTCAGCAATTTGCTAAGATTTCTGTAACTAAGACTACTTGCAATTTTTAAATTGTTGCCAGTACTTTTTCACGCCATAGAGCATGCATACTTTTCGATGTTGCCAGAATAGGATGGTTATTCCCCAAAAAATTGGTGATCGTCATAAATAATCAAACAATCCCCGGGAAATGACTTAGTTGACAAAAGTCATTTATTATGTTATTGATATCGAGAATGAAAACCAAAATAGTTTTATTAGTTTGATAAAACAGTTGTAAAAGACTACTGTAGGGAATCAACATCTCTCAAGTATATTATTGTTTACTAAGCTCAGAAAGTGATTAAACTAAGCAAGTACTTTGCCATGCAGTGCCTTTACTTAAGCAGTGTGGATTACATTTCTTGCTTTTAGAAATTAATGTAAGGTACTTATGGTGTATGTGACTAAAAATTTTCTTTGATGATTTTATAATAAAAATAAATCGCCAAGAGCGGTTACATTTTATGCAAGTTGTTGTACAACTGTTGGAACTACTTTGATATACCCCCCCAAATCGGAAATTTGGCGACTTTTTTTGTTTTTGTTGACAGAAAACTTTGTTGCCACAAAAATTGTTGCCACAAAACTTTAAAAAAAAAACTCAAAAAATAGTACAAAATGCAAGAAAATACTAAATTTAGCAACATCAAAAACCTAAAAGCTGAAAAAACCTAAATTGGCAACACTAAAATAAGAAACAGCAACCCTAAAAAGTCTGTAGGAAATGCCAGATTTGGCGTGTAATTTTTGGGGGTGTATATCAAAGTTATACCCAACTGTTGTGTTCCGACCACTGCTTTTTTCCTTGAGATTCTTGAAGACAAATTTGCGGAATTCCACTAGAGGGCAGTGCGGTTATGTATTAATGATGTTTTGCCACATTTCGTGAATAATTTAAGACAGAGTTTTAAAATATTTCAATGGACACATCAAAGTCGAACATTAAGGGGAAAAAACATCAGGATCAGGCAAAAAAATGTTTCGCTTTTCATAGTTCCCGAAGCTGAGGAAGATCTTAAGAAAGGAAACTCTGATTTCTTTTTAAAATTTCAATGGTGTAGTCTGCGCCATAACTCCCCTCCCCCCTCCCCTCGGCACTGCTGCTCAACTTAGACTAAATTGCTCGAATCCCTGGTTTATCGAGATGACCAATTTAGCCTTTTTTATTGCAGATCTTAAAATGCAGATTTAGTTATGGATGTCCCCTCCCCCTCAAGCGCGACAGAGCACTCCCCCTCCAAATTTTACAACCCCCCACTTAGTGATGTGGATCGGGTAAATACCCAGTGGGTAGGTAAATATTTTTTGGGTATTTACCCGGGTATTTACCCAAGCCCTGGGTAAATACCCAAAAACTGGGTATTTTACAAAAAAATGCAAAAAGTGAGTCTGATTTTTTTTTTTAAATCTAAGTATGAAATAATTGGTAAAACTGATACATACATATGTATTACACAGTTTATAATATTTTTTATTGAAAGACTTGATGAAAATATGAAAGAAACACATCGTGAACAGGGCCCAATACAGGCTGGTTTTGCTGCCGTTTTTCGGTACCTTGACAAAAATCTTGTTTTGAAATCGGCACTTTCACAAAAATCAAGTAATAAAATCAGTAGCTTCACAAAAACATCGAAAATTTCACAAAAATTCGCCTTTTAAAATATAAAGTTTGTTTTTCTGTTTAAAAACAAAATTTACTCATAAAATTCTAAGCTGGTTTATATGAACAATCGCTTAAATAGAAACCTTTTTGTAGTATTTTAACTAATTTTTAGCTGTTGTTCGCCGAAGTGTATTTGTGCTATAGTATCGCAATCTTTCAACATCTGTTTTGGGAAACCGTTTTTCTCATAATTTCCTATATTGTACACAGTACATAGCCCATTAAGCTGAAACTATGATGGTATTTTTTGTACTTCTTAGGTTTTTAGCTCCCCCCCCCCCCCCAAAAAAAAAACGAAACCTGTTAAAAATAATACTAGATGACATTGACACTTTTCGAACTAAAATTTCGCAAAAACAGTGCAAATGATAAAAAAAAACTTTCACAAAAATAGAATGATGCAATACTTTCACAAAAATAGGTAGCGAGAAAAAAATCCTGGATTGGCCCCTGGTGAATCAAAGAATCTTTCTTTTCAATCTCATAATTGGTCAAGTATAAGCAATTGAATAATGAACTTCAGATTTTCAAAATCACAATCTAGGTTAGTCATATCCAAAATGAAAAAAAGGAACCATGAGGGATGCTTGGAAGAATTTACTGAGAAGTTATTAAGATTATGATGATATTTATTTATTTTATTGCTATTTAAGTGGTAACCTGGCAAATATAGAAACAGTTTTCACATTAATAAGCAAAACAAAAAAAAATTGTTTTCTGTTGCCTTGCTTACAATTTTTGGGCAAAAATTTATTTTGTATATGATTGGTTATATATATACATAGTGAAATACAGACAGAAAAGAATTTTAATTGAATATAAATTTTTGAAATAAATACCCGGGTAAATACCCATTTTGGGTATTTACTCAGGTATATACCCTGGGTATTTACCCCTAAAAATAAATACCCAGGTATTTTACATCACTACCCCCACTGAACTTTAAAGAATTTTTAAGACTAAAAAAATTTTCAAACACCTCTAAAAATTTTGACGGTTTAGTCTGCACTAGAGATGTGTTTGTCGCTCATGAACGAACGGGTCAAAAAGAATGATTCCTTAAAATGAACGAATCCGTTCATTCACTTAAAAAATGAACGACCGTTCTTTTGAACGGTGAGCAGTTTGGAACATTGTGTTGAAGCACTTGTGATAAAATCGCATTTCTTTTTTAAAAATTACATTCATCTTCAAATTTTTTAACTTCCAATCAATCTGAAACTCCCTTTTTACTTTCTTCTATATACCTGAAATAAAATTTAAACAGGATATTCTATCCCATACTGATGAATATGATTATTTGGGAGTAACTTTTGACAGCAAGCTTAATTGGAAATCCCACGTTGAGAAGACTGTTGAAAAGGTATGCAGACGTTTAAACGTATTGAAACGCCTAGCGGGCTGCAAATGAGGCTGTAGTCGTAATACGCTTGAAATTACCTACAGGACGTTTGTTCTCCCATTAATGAGCTATTGCTGTGAGGTACTGAGCACTGCATCAAAACATGTCCTGAACAGAGTTGAAACTATACATAACCAAGCACTCCGCCTAATAACAGGAGCCGTGAAATCAACACCACTGGATGCATTGTTTTTATTTACTAACTTCAGATCAATGAAATCATACATAGAGGAGAAAACTCTACTTTTATTTGAAAAAATGCAAAGAATACCATTTAGAAACGAATGGAAACCGGAGTTGCACCCGAGATCTCTCAAAACGCAAAAGGGGTTTGTGCAGTTTGCGCTTGATACAAAACGAATGTATGACATCAATTCTAACCTACAGTCGCTCCCTTTACCAACAAACTCATGCGAATACGAACCAGTGAATTATGATTTAAATTTGATACAGCCTGTTTTAAAGAGTGAGACTGACCAAGTAGTTCTTAGGGCCATTGCTCTGGAGACGATTTACACCAAATACCCCGAAAGTGAATGGATACATATATATACCGATGGGTCAAGAGTAGCAGACCATATAAATGCAGGTGCAGGCGTCTACAGTGAGCACTTTTCTTTTTCTATTCCTGTTGGAAAATATGCCTCTGCATTCGATGGAGAGGTAAAAGCTATACACCTGGCTCTAGATCAGTTGAAATACCGTGATTTTAAACTTAAGGGATGCGTTGTCCTATCGGATTCTCAAGCGGCTATTGAGGCGATAGCATCGATAAAGAGCTGCAAATCGCAGGAAATTTCTGAATGTCGCAGTTTCATTAACGATCTGGTGCAGCAGAATATAAAAGTGGTGTTGCAGTGGATCCCTGCACACTGTGGGATTAGAGGAAATGAGCTTGCTGATGCTCTGGCCAAGAGGGGGTCTGCTATTATTCAACTACCAAATGAGCCAGTCTCATTCAATGCAATAAAGTTATATATGAGGAAAAAATCAAGAGTCTTTTTTTGGCAAGACCTAAAAGCTAGAAGCAACCACAAAGCTTGGTTTATAAACCGTGATTTTGTCCCTTCAGCACCAAGAGCAGAGTCAGTGGCTTTGTTTCGACTTTTAACTGGCCATGACTGTTTACCAAAACATCTTTACCGCTTAAGGATTGTGAAGAGTCCCAATTGTCCCCTTGCAATTCAAACGAAGAAATGGACATTCGTCACCTGCACACTTGCACCCAGCTTTCCAGACGTAGCCTGTGTGACCGTTATTGGGAAGCAAGAGAGCGTATCGGCAGCTAAATATTTCACCCTATTGTTTCTGTATTTTTCCTTGTTCTGTGTATTGTGTTTGTTTTTGCTATTTTGTTCTTTGTAACCTTTTCTTCCTGCCAGCCATTGGAAATAAAAAAAAAAAAAAAAAAAAAAAAAAAACTTTCTTCTATATCTAATATATAGAAGAAAGTATTGGATTCGTGCAAATTTTCAAATTTCGAATTTTGACGGATTCGAACGTTTTGAGGTGTGCTGAGTCCATTTCGACTATTTTTGGAAAATGTCTGTCTGTCTGTGTGTATGTGTGTCACGTCTGTGTGTGACCAGTTTTTTGTGGCCGCTCTACAGCAAAAACTACCGCATGAAATCGAACGAAATTTAGTACATATATGTGCCCCCATGTGAACTTGTGCCCATTGGTTTTTGGCGCGAATTCCTCCAAGGGGGGTGGAGCAATGGGACGTTTTTTGAGTTACGCGTGCTTGCTATTTCTCAGGAAGTAACTGGCGGAATCAAACGAAATTTGGTCCATACGTTGCCATTAACAGGAACAGGTGCTGATTTAATTTTGGTGTCAATAACTCAAACGGGGGTTGAGTTATAGAACGTTTTTTGTCGTCAATTGTGACTGCTGTATCTCAAGAAATAACGAACGGAATCAAACAAAAATTTTTTGACAAGTAGCCCTTAGTGGGTATAAGAGCTGATTTTATTTTGGTGTCAACAGCTAAAAAGGGGGTAGCGCAATCGCCCGTTCTTTTTTTCCATTGTGTTTCCATTGTCCTATCTCAAGAAGTAATGCTACGTTCTGGTTGAAATTTGGAATATATGTGAATCCATACGTAAACAGGCTTTGGTTCAATTTTGACTCCAATCGCTCCAAGAGGTGTTGATTTTTTTTTTTTTGGCGAATAAGAATAGCTTTATTAATTCAACAATAAGAAAGATAAATCGTAATAGATTGTCGTCTGCGTATTTCTCGTGATTTTAATTGTATGGAAATGATCGGAAATATTATCTCAATGATTTAAAATTTTTAACTGTTGCCATCTTATGTTTGTTAATAAATAAAATATTTGTAATTAATTCAAGCAAGGCTTTTAAAATAACTTTCAATTTTCGCTCTTTGCTTTGCTTTTACAATAATTCAGACATTGGGATGGTCGTCAAGTTTTTGCATGTGTAATTTTGTTTTTGTCAGCAATATTGCTTCCTCGTCAAGCATGGGGAGGGATCAGAAAAAGGAAAAATATAGATGAAAGTTTCGTGATGGCCACAACATACTAGTTCTCATTGCAGTACAATAAAATCTTTCGAACCTTTTTACTTTCTGTTTTATTCATTCTTTCTGTAATCTCTGCAGTTCATTTGCAATTTTCCAATGTATCCATTATATGTATCCATTTCCAATGTATCCATATGTTTTGTGTAACTTGTTTGAGCAACTAACAAAATATTTGGGATACAAACACAATGCCCACTTCCTATCCCACGCAACTGCTAAAATTTTTCTCATGCTTTCTATAACATACTTATCAACTAAAATCCATTTTGATTTGGTTTTATTTTTAAAATTTATTATGTACTTTTATGAAGCTAATAAAAGTACACACATTACTTTTATTAGCTTCATCTGTATGTATGTATTTTGTCACGGAATCTTGCAACTCAAATTTCGCCCACCTACTGCTATCAGATTCTTTTGAATTTTGGCACGCAATCTTAGACCCGAAGACATTGTCCATAGTCAAATTAATTATTAACTGTTAGTTTATTCTAACTTCAATCAAGGTTTCAACACAAGTCTAACAGTGTAAAGAAGAAAAATTTAAAAGAAAAATATTAAAAAATGCTCACAAAAATTATTTTAAAATAACTATAAACTAGTATGTTGTGGCCATCACGAAACTTTCTTCTATATTTTTCTTTTTTTTTCTGATCCCTCCCCATGCTTGACAAGGAAGCAATATTCCCAATGAAAACAAAATTACACATGCAAAAACTTGACGACCATCTCAATGTCTGAATTATTGCAAAAGCAAAGCAAAGAGCGAAAATTGAAAGTTATTTTAAAAGCCTTGCTTGAATTAATTACAAATATTTTATTTGTTAACAAACATAAGATGGCAACAGTTAAAATTTTAAATCATTGAGATAATATTTCCGATCATTTCCATACAATTAAAATCACGGGAAATACGCAGACGACAATCTATTACGATTTATCTTTCTTATTGTTGCATTAATAAAGCTATTTTTATTCAAAAAAAAAAATCAACACCTCTTGGAGCGATTGGCGTCAAAATTGAACCAAAGCCTGTTTACATATGGATTCACATATATTCCAAATTTCAACCAGAACGTAGCATTACTTCTTGAGATAGGGCACTCACAATGGAAAAAAAGAACGGGCGATTGCGCTACCCCCCTTTTTAGCTGTTGACACCAAAATAAAATCAGCTCTTATACCCACTAAAAACTACTTGCCGATAAATTTTTCTTTCATTCCGTTCATTATTTCTTGAGATACAGCAGTCACAATTGACGACGAAAAATGTTCTATAGCTCAACCCCCGTTTGAGTTATTGACACCAAAATTGAATCAGCACCTGTTCCTGTTACTGGCAACATATGGACCAAATTTTGTTTGATTCCGCCAGTTACTTCCTGAGGAATAGCAATCACGCGTAACTCAAAAAACGTCCCATTGCTCCACCCCCCTTGGAGGAATTCTCGCCAAAAACCAATGGGCACAAGTTCACATGGGGGCACATATGTGTACCAAATTTCGTTCGATTTCATGCGGTAGTTTTTGCTGTAGAGCGGCCACAAAAAACTGGTCACACACAGACGTGACACACACACACACACAGAGACAGACAGACATTTTCCAAAAATAGTCGAAATGGACTCAACACGCCTCAAAACGTTCGAATCCGTCGAAATTTGAAAATTTGCACGAATCCAATACTTTCTTCTACATATTAGATATAGAAGAAAGTAGAAAAGCTTTGATTTTTCTACATCAGATAGGGTTAAGAGCATTAAGAAGTTTTAAAAAGAATGACAAAGTTTTTTACTTAAAAATAAATCCCACATGCATGTGTGCTTAAGAAACAAGATATATTGTTCTATGCCGATTTAAATTTATTATTTTTTTATCTAATATATGAGGTGTTACTTGCGAGACAAAGTGACCACTTTCCGGGAAATGGCCTTAATGTGTACTTCATAAAAATAAAGAACTTTATGTGAATAATACGAGCAGTTAGTTTTAATTTATTATTTCCATGATAAAGTAAAACCTGTCTACAACAATACTGTTTGGGACCTAAAAAAAATATCGTAATAGACAGGTTATCATTATAAACAGTATATATATATATATATATATCGTTATACACTGGTTTCACTGTATTTCTAAATTACTAAATTTGTTCTGTATTGGGAATTTTTTTCTTTTTTTTAATTAAATAATAAGATAGGTAAAATAGATAGGCGTATGAACTAAATTCAGTTTTCATAGTTAGCAACTTTCCGATTTTTTTTTTTTTTTTATGACTGATTTTTTTTTTTTTTTTTTGTCTCAGCATATCCATAATATCTATATTCTAAATAGCAATCCAACATTAACTCACATTTTAAATATTTCGGTTTGAAAAAAAAAATGTACTGTATAAAAGATATTAAGATATTTCTCGAAGAGATTATGAAATATTTGGGAAACCCCTTTGACTAATAATAAAGTTTTAAAATAAAAAGTTCTTCCATTTACAGTAGTACAGAATATGATATCTTTAAGAATCTTAAAATATTTTGAACGAAAAAAAAACAGTTAATGAGAAACAAATTGTATTACTCAATACATCTTCGCAGTGGACTTTTAGAGAGACAATATTAGCATTTTGTAGTCCAAGATGGCGGTCTACCGATCAATACCGAAAAAAATATCCTTGGAAATTTTCCCTCTCCCTAAACTTTTCCCTGGAGGCATCTATTGTAATTCTTATCTACCATTTTCCCTTTTGTTCCTTTCCAAGCCTCGCCAGTCTGACATTTATTCCCTAAGGTGTTAGGGTGAGTCAGACCATGGGCGGATTTATGGGGGGGGGCAGAGGGCGGCAATCCCCCCCCCCCCCCAATGTTTTGGGAGGACTTAAAATAGTAACAACACATCTTCAAAAATCTTAAAACAAAGAATATATATTTTTTTCTTTTTTAAGGGGTTACAGTACCTCAAAAATGATGAAACAATCAAAAAATTTTTATTGATTATTTCAAAACTAAACACTATTCTGAACACAGGGAAAAAGTTTCATTGCTTTAGTTCAAATATTTGAAAAGTTATGAGTGGTTTTAGGCCATGCTCGCTATATGTTCTTATGAAAAAGAAAAACTTTAAACTGCTATTTCTCGATGATGGTATTTTTGTGTTTTCATGTCATTAGAATCCCTAAGGATTTTCTTCTATTTAAAGATACAGCTTTAAAGTAATACTTTTTGCAATTAGGATAACATATTTGACAAAACTGCATTGGATAAGCATTTTATAAATTACTCAAAAATGCTTACAGCATGTTAAACCTTTAAAAACCAATTAAAAAAAAAAAAAAACTTTGATTTTTTATATAATTAATCAAAGAAAATTTTCTAATAAACTCATAAGCAAATGAATGCACAGATTTTTAGAGATGATTATAGTGATTGTTTAGCAAAAAAAAATTTTTAATTAGTGCAAAAATAAAAAAACCTTAGGAATTTCAAAAAATTAAAATTTTCTTCAATTTTTCATTTTTAAAAATTAGGCAATATTTTTAAATTTTGAAAATAAATTATTGATTAAGAAATAAGTATGCATGTTATGGTTTCAAAAAAATATAAAATTTACTGAAATTTCAAAAAAATGTTTGAAAGGTACTGTGACTCCTTAAATAGTTCAATGAAAATGAAGAGAATAGCGAATGTCCTTTTCTGATTTAAGAAAAAAAAAAAGAACATTAAGTACAAATAGTACAGCTTTCACTAGGGTGCTGAAAATACGCCTATATTCATTATTTTGGATTGAAAACCGGGGAAGAAACCCCTGAACCCCCTAAAATTGGAGATATTCAATATCCCACTTAAAAGGGAGCCCTGCATCACTCTCTTGGTACCAGTCACCTCTCTTAAAGCCAATTCAAAAAGGACAGCATGAAAAGACACATTAATAAAAACGACACAAAAAAAGTAAAGCATGGCCTTATGCATCACAGGAAAACAGACCAAAACATTGGGGGGGGAGGGGGGGGGGCAATTTGAATGTTGCTCAAAAAAAAATCCTGCCCCTCCCCAGGAACTCAGTCATAAATCCGCCTATGAGTCAGAGAGGTTCATCTACCATGTGTACTGGTCATCTCCTAATTTTTAATTTTGCCACTTACAATCCCTTTGCTTCTCACTGCCTCAATTGTTTTCACTAATACATTAGGTAAATAAATTACATAATTTGTAACTTTTTAAAAAAAATCTTTGAACAAAATATGGTTAAATCTTTTAATTTTCAAAGTTCTCAGGGATGAAAATCTTCCACGGATCCGCGATTTTCCGCTTTTTGTATTTTTTTCATTTCCCGGCTACCGAGCATTTTCAAGCGATCAATCGCGATTGCGTTCTTTCCATCAGGATTTTTGCTGACTCACGTGTTCTTTCTAAGGTAAAAAGAAGAAAGGAACTTCGTTTCGTGACGTAGAAAGCGTCAGCGTTTATGCATTTCGAAATCCAATTGCATCCGCTTCCATAACACTCGCTCAGTTTTGTCTATTATGCCATCCTATCACTTAAACCTTTATAACTTTGTGTAGACTACTATTTTCAACCCTTCTTGTATGTATTTTATTTTTTACTGAAGACTTTTACGCTCATTGTTTTGCCACGTCCATTTCACAGCTACTTTCTAGCGGATCGCGCAAATCCCCCTCACCTCCCTTCTGCCCCGACCTTCCCAACAGGATTCTTGCTGAGGCACATGTTCTTTCTTGAGTACAAAGAAGTACTTTTTGCTGTTGGTGAAGAGGGTGAAAGGAGTGAAGGGGGAAATGATGGAGAATGGCGGTATTGGGTGCAATCGTTAGATGTAGCTTTTGAAATCCAATTGCATCCGCTTCTGTAACACTCTCTCATTTGTATCTGCTATGCCATTCTACTGCTTAGACATTAATACCTTTTTGTAGACTAATATTTTCAACCCTTCTTATACTTTATTTTATTTTTATTTATTTATTTTTTTTATGAAGACTGCCATGCCCATTCAAAAATGTTTATCCTATTCCATTCAAGTTAATTTAAGCCAAAATCATTCTTCAAATCTAGTTTTAATGCTTATCAGGCTTACCAAAGATATAGCTCTTGAAGATCTTAAGAAATTCAAATTTATTTTAACTGTACTGTGCTATTTTATTATGACAGACATGTAAATATAGGAAGTTAAAGATGCTTATGTTCTCAAATCATGACATAGTGTTTCAAACTTTTTTATCAATTTAAAAATAATCATTTTTATTCTAGTGCCTAAAATGACCATCAAAGCTCAAAAAATTTTAGATTGGGTTTAGTTTTTTAATGATTTTTATAGAATATATATACCCAGCTGCTCCACAAAATTTCAAAATGCTCCTCAAATTGTTTCTCCAAGGTTAGCCACACAGCTTGTATTAAGTGTTTAATTATATGGAAGTTTTATAGCATTAGATGTCAAATTTTAAAGTTTTAATTTCACCTGATTTGTGGGCTATGGGAAATTGAAAGTGGTAAATGGAATTGATATATCTGTTAAAATCTTAAATAAATGCAAGCTTATTCTATTTATTCATTTGTTAGCATTTCTACTAGTAAAAAAACATTTATCTATTAATATTTAAAAAACAGTATGGTATCAATATAATTTCGCATAGTGTAAAATATATGCACATACTCAAATTTTAAGTTTCGCAATTTTTCCTATTTTTTGACTTCGGGCTGTTTTCATCCCTGAGTTCTGTAGTTATGATTCATTTGTAGATACTGAAAAATCCTTTCCATGTTTAAGAATGTGTGATTTTAATTTTCTTTTTCGTTTTTTATTTATCATAGATAGTTATGATTATGAGGAAATTAAAAATTTACAAGTATTTTTCCTTGGTAATTTGTAATTCATAATGTCTAAACTATCACAGTAAATTATTTCTTTGATTATTTATACCAAGGCCCATTTGCGTACTGTATTTTTTATAATAGTTAAAGATTTTCAAATAATATTCTCCTATAGAAATCTGTACATATTTTTTCTACCAAGAAATTAGGTACAAATATGAGAAACAATCCTTAGCAGTTAATTGATAAAATCTTCATGATTTTCCTAAAATAAAATTGTTTTCCTTACAAATAGTAGGTATTTAAAGCAAAACAACCCGTTTTAAACCAAAAAAAAAAAATGGTTTAAACAAAAACAAAAGTTTTAAAAAAAAAAAAAAAAAAGAAAACGGTTTTTATACCAACCCTGCCCAGTGCAGTTATAACTAGAGACGTACCGATTACTCAGTAACTATTCGGAACTCCGCCCACTCTGCCAATTTGCCGAGTACTCGGTACTTGGCCAAATTTGGATCAGATACTTGGTCAATACCGAGTAGTTGTAAAAAATTGAATATTGTTCAAGACAGATTTTACTACTAATAAAAAGGTGTAAGCATATAATAAACTGCAATCATTTACAATCCATATTTACAAGTCAAATTTAAATATTGAGAATAATGAAGTTTGTTATGCTTCAATGAAGTAAATCTTGATTTTAACGTCCCCAAAGTTAATAGAACTTATTTATTAAAAAGGGGGCAAAAAAAGGTAAGCAAAGAAAATAAGAAATTTTCATATTATTAAATGGAGTTTTGCTACAGACAAAAATTATTTAATAGAAGTATAAAAATACATTTGCTTAAAAAAATAAAAGCAAATAAAATAACCTTAAAAGCACACATGTGCAGGAACACTGCTGAAACGTATTTTGGAATTACAAGGAATGCCTTTTTCAATGCACAAAATGTGAGCTTATAGATTTAAAGACATCTGATAAAAGTCAGATTTTTTTTGTTGGATGTCCTTACGTTCATTAGCTCATATTTTATGCACTGAAAAATATGCTCCTTGTAATGCAGAAACATGTGTCTGCAGTGTTCCTGCACGTTTGTACTTTTAATGTTTTATTTGCTTTTAAAAATTATTTATGTTTGTTGGACTAGATTTGTAAAACTTTTGACACCAACAAAATCTTTGAAATATTGCATAGTTAAATTTCAGCTGGATTTTGTTTTAAAAACTATTATATGGACATGGAGATCTATACTACCCTATTCTAATGAGTTCAAAATTCATCATGTGTGTGTCGGTGGTTCTTCTTAAAACATAATTCGTACTCGGCCGAGTACTCAGTACTCAGCTACTGGGCCAAAGTACTACTTGGTATGCCTTTAGTTGTAACCCCCTCCCCACCATCCCTTCACCAATTTCAGGGCTGGCAACATTCTAATTCATTTTCCTTCTGCCAATACCTTTCACTGGGATAAGATTTTTCCGGATTTTGACGGAATTCCGGCTTTCCTCCTCCTTTTTTTTTGCCTCTTTCATGCCTTATTTTTCTCAAAAATCGGGGAAAAAATATGATTAAAAAAATTTTTGGTCTTTGATTTCTTATTCTTTTTATCCCCCCCCCCCCCCCTCAAATCTTCATCCTCCGCGATATCTGCCAAAAATGTATGTTTTCGAATCATGCCAACCACGTCAAACACATGCTGCGCCGAAAATTGCATGCCTCGTTTGAGATTTCAATCTTTTTGCATCCTGCAAGTATTTCAATTATTTTTAATATTGGCTGATTTTTTTACTATATGCTATCTTATATCTGCTTGTTTTATTCATCATTTCAATATTTTTTTTCTTTATTTTATTTTGGGTAAAATGCAAAAGTCAATCAAAAAACGTGGGTTAGCACCTACAGTCTCGAGTTTACTGAAACTTGGCATGGTTAATTTTTTTTGTGTATTTATGAAAGTGTAAAAAATATTTATGGTAAATCTCAAATGGTTTAGACTTTACAGCCTATTAAAAGTTTTGAGATTTCATGATTAAATGAGGCAGCTGCAAGTTGTTCTTTTGGTTCCGAAATCGTATTAGGAAGTTTTTAAAAACAAATTTTGGGTCCATTGCAAAGAAAAAGATAACCAATCGTTTATATACAGATATATTTAGTTATTTTCAATTCTTACTATATGAAAAGTATGTTCTACCACATAAAGAAATTTTAGATTTTTCTCTCTGTTGTAAATTTTTACTTTACAAACTGACCTAATTTTAAAATTTATGTTCTCACTCGTTTAACACTATGAGCTCAAATGTTTTTAATGAAGAAAAATGTATTTTTCTCTAAATAATATGAAATGTTGATATTATTGATGTGAAGAACTAAGATTGACCTCTGGCTCACCCAACCCTTTGTTCAATTACTCAGGGGTTAGAAATTGTTGTCTCTTTTTCAAAATGTAGATTTAATTAGGAATAAAACTCTTGTAAGAAATGGTACAGTACAGCGATTGTACAAAATTATTACTTATACTTAATTATGTATTACCTTTAAAACTGGTAAATTAACCAATTTTTGTTGAAATTTTGAATATCATGGCTTCCAGGTTCTATTTTGATACAGTTTTGGATATCATCTCTTTCACAAAATCTTTTTGCATATTATACCTTTTACGAAATTTTTTTGGATTTACTCCTTCTTGCTCTCTGACCACTCTCAGAAAAAACTATCCCCTATGATTGTTTTACAAAAATCACACAGGAAACCACTTGCATCCAGTCCAGTAAGCCCCCCCCCCCCCCCCCCTCCTCACCATTTTTGGGGTTGGCAACATCCTAATTCGTTTTATCGTGCCAACACCTTTCAGAAAAACTAACTGCCGTAATTGCATCACAAAAATGTAACGGAAAACCACTTGCCACTCAGCACAGTTATCCCCCCCCCCCCCCGTCCCATTCCCCCTGCACCATTTTCGGGGTTGGCAACAGGTGAATTCCGTTGTAACGGACGTTACATTCACACACAAAATCAATTATAAAAAGATTATGAGATGCATATAAATGCTTCCAAATAGGAGCAAGTTATTTTTTCTTGATAAAACCAAGATTGAAGATTACTTTGATCAGGTTTCAAAATTTATTTTTGTATTTAAGCTGCAGAAAATAAATAATATTTAACTGTAACGGACGTTACATAAAGTGGAACATCATTTGTGCTATGGCATGATCAGATTAAAAAGTCTGTGAATCTATTGTGTAAATTTGTTCAAATTTTTTTGATTTAACATCACAAAACATGCCTCTAATTTATCAGAACCTTGGTATTAAAATTCACGTATTCTCTTTTGTGATAAAAATTTTTTAAATCTTGTAACAGACGTTACGCGAGCTGTAACGGATGTTACACTGTATGACACGGACATGTTGTATGCATGTACTGAATGATAAATTAATAGTTGAAATATGTTACCTTAACTTCTTATAGACCATATAATAAAATCACAAAGTCATAGTCAATCATTTCATACAATAATTGTAAAAAGTTAAATCAATAACTTAATTATAATATTTAAAAAATACCTTCGACAAACACTTTTGCGAAACAAAAATATTTTTGTGATATTTATTTGACTAAAAAGAATGTTTACATTTCATGAATTTAAAAACACATTTGCATTTTATTCAGATTAAATGAAAATAACCCTTGAGCTGAAACTAGCCTCACTGGAGCGCTGATTTTTCCGGAAAACTTGATTTATCTTGTACCATTCTGCATCTGTTTTTTCCTGCTCATTTGAAGTTCTTTTCAGGCCAGTGTAGAAAAGTTCCCGGTCTGTACCCTCAATTATTTGGCCAGGATATATCTCACCATTAAAAACTATTGTTATTAATATAATTCTTGTAATATAAATGTTTCTGATGTTTGGCAGACAGTGGGGCAATTCCATGGTGTCGGACGTTAAAAAGGAAGAAAAATTTCTCAGTTTTAATTCCATTTACCAAATATAAACTGTTCCAAAATGATCAAATTTATTTACAAGATACTTACTACATCCTACTGAATAAAAAAATCATGTTAGTTTTTCAAAATAGATCCCTAAAGTATAAATTAAAAAAATTGAAAGACTTGGTGTCGGACGTAAATTTTCGTTGTCGGAGATGAATTGTTCATATTGGATGTAAACTATTGCTCTTAAATGTAAATACATAACAATGATTACTGTTATAAATATGTAAATTATGGATTACATATACTGAAACAAAATTTACCAAGTAAATTCAAAAGTAGGGTTGATTGGGGGAAGTGGGACATTGGGGTAAGTGGGTCACTCCCCAAAAACTGAAATATCCATATGGTTTTTATACTTTTTTTCATTGATAATGTCATAGTTCATCATAGTGATTAGTTTTGCATATATTTGGGTTAAGTGGAATTTTTTTTCTAGGTCAGAGGACTTAGTCAAAAAAAAAATCTGAACAATATTTTTTGGCGAGTTTAAGCAGCATTTTTCAAAGAAGTGTTTCCCGATTAGCATTTATTTTTTATGATCATTAAACATTCATGTACAGTTTAACTTAAAGTGCATACTGCAGTCAGAATTTTTGAGTAAAATATTATTAAAAACTGTTTTAGAGGAGGGGCTCCACTTACCCCGTAAAATTTTGCTATAAGGCGTCCCCACACTATAGGGTAAGTAGTCCCCCCCCCCCCCCCCGCTAACAGTGAGGATTTTAAAATCAAAAGCAACTTTGATGAAATATTTGTATTACTGAAATACAAGACAACTATGATGACTTAGTAGGAATTGATAGTTCAGCTACAAAAGCTGGTGATTAGTTATTTGTGAAACTTACATGAAAGAAAACCATCAAGATTTATATAGGTTGATTGTTGATAATGGTTCTTCCTTAGCCAACTTTACATAGACGCCGTCATTTAGTGTTTCTAATTTCTTTTTACACTTATAGTTTTGGCAAATTTGTCAAAATTGATCTTAATCAACTGTATTACGATCATTCAACACACCTTTTCTCAAAAGGGGTCCTACTTACCCCTATCAACCCTAAATGTATGTACAATAAATTCACTAAGTTGCTTTTTATGCATGTTTCACTTCAAATTAAAGGCAAAAAAAGGAGAAACACAGTTGAAAACATATGCTATTTAAAGGAATGTAACTGTGTCCGACGTAAATGGTGTCGGACGTAAAATTTTCTTTACGTCCGACACCTAGATTTTAGTAAAAAATATTCACTTGTTACAAAATGAAAATAGGTTACATCAAAGAGATTGAAATTCTTACTTTGTACCCAAAAATACATGTATGTAGCTTTGAAATTATTGGCTCAGCATAATTAACTGCCCATTTTGGTGCCGGCCGTTAAACACTTAATGTACCCCAGAGGAATTCTTTTACAAATCTAAATGAATTATATTTTGATGCATTTTTGCAGCATCACCAGCAACACTCTGTATCTTTAAATGGTTATTCATCTCAATTCATAATATTAGCATGAATGTTTTGGAAAAAACAGAATTTCTTCTCGAGTCTCCAAATATGGCTTGAAAATACTCAAGATGTTGACCTTGGTTTAACCTGCTGTAACTTATTTATAGCTGAAGTGATCAAATTTTAGACAGGGATTCAAAATATACAACTCTTTACCTTTAAAATGATACCTCATTTGTTTACATATTTGAAATTTGAAAATTTGATCATCTGGTTGACCTTGTCATGGAACTGCCCAGTGGCGGATTTAGCTGGATCATTTGGGGGAGGGGCATTCTCAAATTAGCTCAATTCTCACAGTTTTCCATCCTCCCAAGAGAGCCCAAACCAAAATAGATAATTAATACCCTCACCCAAAAAAATCAATGGCACAATCTGCACCATTGATCAACTCCTCATGCATGGCCAGAGTTACTACATATGGTCAGAAGTTGAGTTTAGCCTCTAAATTGATGTCATGAAAAAATGTCTACACATTTTTAAAATAAAGTTAAATTTTTCTGTTTCAAGGGAAAGGAAATAATTCTGCTCTGACTAGGAGTTAGATTTATTTAAAGTAAAACACATGTGATAAGGTTCACTATTTTTTTTTTTTTTTTTAGTTTTCGTCATTTTTTTAAATATATTTTTTCTTCTCCGAAAAAATTCTAAAGCTCATAAGGTTTGGAGAGAGGGGGACATGAACCCCCTCTTAATCTGTCTCTACTGGTCAGTAGTTTTGAGTTTCTCCATCTTTGAAAGGACTCAACAATTTCCTAACCTTCAAACTTGAGTCAATGTGACTAGATTCATGGATGGTACTAAGTTTCACTACTCTTCAAGCCCTGTCACCATAGTTTTTGAGCATTGACAACCAACATTACAAAAAAATAGTCTAAAATTGGGGCAGAATTTCAATGTGAAAACATTTCCAGGGAGGGAGAATTTTGAACGTTGTCCTTTTCCTACCTCAAAGATGGTTCCTACAATTGCGTTTTTAGAGCTTCAATTCTAAAAATGTGATTGGGGAGAGCTCTCACACCTCCCTTTCTGTGGCAGCATATTTAAAACTGTCTAAAATCTTGTTTTTTTTGTTTCAATGCCAAGGAGTGCTTGAGGAAGAGACCACGAATCCGTCTCCTTGACACTACCAATGATGGCTAACCATCATGATTTGATAGACTTCAGTTTAAAAAAATTCCGAATAAGAGCCTCCGAAATTCTCTTCCCCCACCTAATATCATCAAAGATCATCGCAAGCTGTTTTCCGAAATAAAATTTTGCAAAATTTAGCTAAGGCTTGGAGCCCTTTAGCACCCTATTTATGAAAGAAAATTAAACCGCTTAATCAAATATTGAGTATGTCACTATTTATCTTCAAACTGTATTTACAATTTTTATCTTTGTAATGATCTTTGTCTCTGCTTATTTCATCACATTTGATACTAAAACGGTAAAAAGAGATGCCATCTTGATATTGCATATTTTCTTACAAGGAAAAAAAGTACCATTGAGGATCTATGATTGATAGAAATAGTTCTTGAGGCCACAAATAAATCAATCGGGGAACAATTTTAGTAAATCCAAAATACTGGTAAAAATTCTTTTTTTCCCCATTCTTTTTACTTGAAACACTTCTAATTATAACCCCTTTAATCACGATTTGAAAAATTAGGCGTACCTCAATTCTACATATATATATATATAGTTTTCGTTTTATGTTAATTTGTCATTAGCTATTCGCTCCTCGAAAATGATTGTCTATACTCCCCCCCCCTTAACCAATGGCATGTGCCTTTTTCAGGACCCACTTCAACCCTGGCTACATGTTGGCAACCATGGACTTTATGAACTGTTTGATGTGTTGAATACATTTTTATAATTGGCATTTTTATAATTGGCATTTAAAAATGTGTAACGAATGTTACATTCACATTGTAGCGTCCGTTACAAACTTAATGTAACATCCGCTACATGCCTGTTTCTGCATGGTTTTTAGAATAATCATTTAAATTTTGGGAGTTATAGTTTATTTAACCTAAAAATAAAGAAAATAATTAAGAACAAAACTTTTTAAAACATGTTTCACAATGTGAGGAGAATTTATTTACCTTTTTGTAACGGATGTTACATATAATATATGATGTGGTAATTATGCCCCTAATTAGACTATTTATGTTTGAAACAAGCCCAAACATGGTTTTATTTTACTTTTATAGTTTTTATATCAATATTAAATTTACTCCATTTAATTTTAGAATCATAATTTGCATTACTAATAAGGTACAAAAATGATCATTTTACTTGCTGAAAAGTACAAAAAATAGACATTTTACCATCTCTTCTTCTCAGGGTTGGCCGGATTGGACCCAATTGGGTTGGACCCAATGGTTTTTTTTGAAAAAACCCATTATTTAGCCCACTTTTGGGTTTTTTAAAATTTTCTGAGAACTTTTTTTTAAAAAATAATTAATTTAAATTAGAGACGTACCGAGTAGCACTTTGGCCGAGTAGCCGAGTACCGAGTACTCGGCCTTTCACTACTCGGCCGAGTACCGAGTTACCGAGTACTCGGCATTTCACTACTCGGCCTAGTTAACAAGTACCAATTATGTTTTAAGAAGAACCATTGACACACATATGATAAATTTTGAACTTATTGGAATAATAGTATAGACCTCTTTGTCCACATAAAAGTTTTTAAAACTGAATTCCTGCTGAAATTTAATTTTGCATTACTTAAAAAATTTTGTTTATGTCAAAAATTTTACAAAACAATTATTTTTAAAATTAAAAATAAATAAATAAAAGGTATGATTAATCAAGTTGGAATTAAAACAAATTCTACCAATCTATTATAGTTCTAGTCCGCCAAACATAAATAATTTTTAAAAGCAAATAAAACAAATGTGCAGGAACACTGCAGACACGTGTTTCTGCATTACAAGGAATGTCCTTATCAGTGCATAAAATGAGCTAAAGAATGTTAAGACATTCGACAAAAAAATCCGACTTTTGTTGGATGCCTTTAAATCTACAAGCTCACATTTTGTGCACTGAAAAAGGAATTCCCTGTAACGCCAAAACACGTGTTTGCAGTGTTCCTGCACTATGCTTTTAACGTTGTTTTATTTCCCTTTTTTTAAGCGAAGGAATTTTTATATTTCGAATAACTAATTTTTGTTTGTAACAAAGATCTATTTTTAATATAAAAATTCTATATTTTCTGTACTTATTTTTTTTTTTTTTGCACAATTTTTAATAAATAAGTTTTATTAACTTTGGGGACAGTAAAATCAAGATTTATTCCATTAAAGCATTAAAAACTTCATTATTCTCAAAATTTAAATTTGACTTGTAAGTGATTGCAGAATATTAAATATGCTTGTGCTTTTTAATAAATTTTAATGTCTGTCTTGGACAATATTCAATTTTTTGCAACTACTCGGTATTGGCCGAGTATCTAATCAAAATTTGGCCGAGTACCGAGTGCTCGGCAAATTGGCCGAGTATGCCGAGTACCGAGTAGTTACCGAGTACTCGGTACGTCTCTAATTTAAATACTTTTACAATTTAAATTTCTTTTTTATTTCTTCTTCACAATAGGCAATGGACATAAAAAATGAATTTTGAACTGTAATAGTATTTCTTAACAGGGTGGCGACAGATCAGGGAAATCAGGGAGATCAGGGAAAAGTCAGGGAACTTTATCACTCAGCAGGGCTCCCAAATGGTCCGCTTTTCCCGCCAAAGTCCGTTTTTTAAGGTTAAGTCCGCTTTAGACCGCTTTTTAACATTTTGGTCCGATTAGTCCGCTTTTATATTGTTTTTACTTAAAAATCGGATTTTAAAAGTTTCCATTGTGTTCAAAGATAACTGTATACCCAAACACGCGGCCGCGGCGCCTTATCCTGACTTTCCCGTATTATTTCGCTTCAGATTGACGTCATTACTCCTTCAACCGCTGCAGCATGGAAATCCATAAAAAAGAGGTTTGGGGGAAGAGTTATGACGTCGAATCGCGGAGCAGGGTGCTACCGATATTTCTCGGAATTGCAGCCTCACGTTTGCAATAACGAATGAACTTTCCGATCTCGGATCTCGATAACTCGAATATTCATCTCAAAGTTTTCATTGGATCCCAAGCTCTTGAGACTGTTGCGTCGTGCGTTGACTGTAATAGTAACGCTGCTATGAACCACCTCTTTTGCAAATAAATTCGGAAGTAATCTCGTGGCGCATGCGCCATTTTTTTTACAGGCGCATATGTTCGTAAATTTTACGCCCTTGAAAACCTTGTAAAGTTCCTGAAAAATATAAAGTTTTTTCCCAAGTGCTTGAAAGCCTTGAAAAAGTATGAAAAGTTTCTTTATTGCTTGATTCTTTCGAAAATCATTACAAGCAATCTATAGCATACTTTAGATTGCTTGTAATTCTTTTAAAAATATTTCATCAGTGCAATTTTCTGAATATAGGTTCGATATGCAGTATCGCGAAAAATTGCTTTCGTGTTTGAGGTTTCAATCCTTTTGCATCTTGTAAATATTTTGATGTTTTTTACAATCGGAAGTTATTTTGACATGTGCTACCTTAGATTAGCTTATTTTTCGTTTAATTTCAATAATTAACGAAGGAATTAGTTTGGAAACCATGACAACATTGAACTTACTCAAACTTTGCGGAAAACTGCTTCTCGCGTTTGAAATTTCAATCCTTTTGCATCTTATAAATATTTTGATTTTTTTAACAGTAGGAAGTTATTTTGACATATACTACTTTAGATTAGTTTATTTTTCGTTTTATTTCAACAATTAACGAAGAAATTAGTTTGGAAACCATGACAACATTAAACTTAATTTGACTTCGCAGAAAACTGCTCCTCGCGTTTGAAATTTCAATCCTTTTGCATGCATCTTGTAAATATTTTGATGTTTATGACAATGGGAAGTTATTTTGACATATACTACTTTAGATTAACTTATTTTTCACTTAATTTCAATAATTAACGAAGTAATTATTTTGGAAATCGTGTCAACATTGAACTTACTTGGACTTCGCGGAAAATGGGTTTTAGTGTTTGAAATTTCAATCTTTTTGCATCATAAAAATATTAAAATATTTTGCCCAATCGAATGTTATTTTCCCAAATGCTATCTAAGATTAGCATGTTTTGTGTTGAATTTAGTAGAAAATAAATAAATTTATTTTATGGAAAGTATGCAAAAATTGAACTTGGTTCGTAAAAATTTGCTTATCAATCGTTTTGCATCTAATAAATATTTTTATATTTTTGGCAATTTGAAGTTGTTTTGACATGCTGCATTAGATTAACTCGTTTTAATTTTTATTTAAATAACTAAAAAATTAATATTTTTTTTTAAATTCAAATTTCTAGTTTTGCAACCTGAGTTTTTTTTTAAATCTAAGTTGATCTGCTTCTCTTTGTGATTAAGCATTTCAGACATTTTTAGGAAAACTTTCAATACAGTAAATCTTTTATTAAAGTGTCTCTTTTATTTATATGTTAGCATTAAATGAAATCTGCATGTAATATTTATAGTGCGAATTTAGGGTAGTACCTTGAAAAACATTTTTTTACACTTGAAAAGTGCTAAAATTTTTTTTCTCCCTAAAGGGTATGAACCGTGTGATAAAGAGATTAAATTTAAAATTCAAATATTAAATAATTTTAGTATAAACTCAGTTGTAGCTTTGTTGAAAATCAAAACAATATTTTTTAGGTTTCAGTGTGAGTCATGAGGAAGTGCAAATTTCTCAGCAAATAGTTAGGTGAAACTGATGAAGATGGGAACAAAATTAGAGACTGGGGAAAACAACAAGAGAATAAAGTTTTTTTTTTTTTTTGTTTGGTGTATGATAACGCTATATTAAAAAGCCTTAAAAGACAGAAAAACATAAAAATAATTTTAAACTAAATAAAGATGAAGTGCAACTTCACCTATCCTTCAGTGAGACGTCAAAATGTATCATTATGCCTATTTAGTTCTAAAGAGGCTGCCTTAAGTACTAAACTAAGTGCCCCTCCCCCCCCCCCCCCCCCCCCCCAATGTTATGCACTTTTATCAATGGATAAAAAAAATTAGTTTCACTGGTGATAAAAGAATTGTATCTCTCGTGATTATAGTTAATTAACGAATTATCTTCACAAATTTAGCAGCTGGCAACTAATTTGCCTTTTGGTGCTTCATGGGTTTAACTATGAGTGGTCCTCCCAAGGTCCTCTTTTTGATCCTAACTGGTCCTCTTTAGTCCCCTTTTTGATTGAAAATGGTCCTCTTTTACCCTTTTATGAAGCTAAAATGTGTTGGGAGCCCTGCACTCAGGGAAAAATCAGGGAAATATCAGGGAATTTTGAAAAAATAACAAAAAATCAGGGAAAATCGGTCAAATGAAGAAAAAAAAATTTTTTTTCATTGCAAAATGAAGTACTTTGACTTCCTATGAATTTTCCGCCAATTATTTGTTTTAAAAAAGTAAAATTAATGAGGTGCGATCATACAGTGCCGAATATTTGTGCATCTTTTTCTGGCAAGGTCAAAGTATTCAATCTTAGGATATGCTTTCTAAGATTGATCCTGTGTCTGTAAAGTTGTTTATTTTACCTAGCTTGAATTTTCCTTCACGCATTCCATGCTATGTAAAATAAACAACCCTACAAGCAAAGAGGAAGCCGTCATTAATGACTTTGCTCCCATGCTTTTACTCATTGTCTTGAAGTAATTAGCATACTACTGTTATATCACGATATCAAGAAAGAATCTTTGTTTTTTAAATTAATGCTGAAAAAATCTTTAAAGTTATCACTTGGCATTTTTAATTTAATTGCTAAAATTGATTTTGACAAATGTTTTTTTTTTTTTTTTTTGCCATTATGTTATTCCCTGTTACTTCAGATTACTCAAAGAGTTTTTTTTTCAGACTTTAAAGCTCTTTATTTTAAAACCATATACATTTTGAAATTAATAATTGGTTTTTTATTTAAATGTTGTTTGTGACTAAAGTAATGTAACATTTTTTTTCGACAACTAATGAAATCATTTGAAATCGAGTTGTGTACATAAGTAAATATTTTTATTAATTTTTAATAGTTAAAATACTGTATTCATTCATTAAAACCTAAGTTCTTGATTAGAGAATAGCTCAATATGACTGATTGTTGGAAGATTTCAATTTGTTTTACATAAATATGTCTATTCTGCCGTGTGCAGGTAAAGGGCAGAAACTGCACAGTTTTCTTTTTTATTTTTGCATTTTTGTCATCTATGGTACATTTCCTTTATTGTACACTAGTGATACCTGCACGGCTTTGCCCGTAATAGAAAAATTAGATCTTTTGGTTCGCCTGTGTTTACAAATAATGTATGGTGAATTTTCCCGCCAATTGGCTTGTACCCAAGTTACGGTTACAAAATATGATAATTTCGTATCTCGCCAATTGGCTTGTGCCCATGTTACGGTTCCACGTTATGATAATTTCGTAATTTACTCGTCCATATTATGATAGTTTTTTTCTTAAAATTGGAATAGAAAAAGAACCACATCGAATTTTCGAAAGATCGCTTCGAGGTGCACATTCTCACGCTACAAACTAACTTTGTGCCAAATTTCATGAAAATCAGCCGAACGGTCTAGGCGCTATGCGCGTCACAGAGATCCAGACATCCTCCGAACAGATTTTCAGCTTTATTATTAGTAATATAATATAATAAAGAAGCTCGCTTATTTGGTTTCCGCTGAAAAAGAAGCGCAAAAAAAATGCTTAATTCCAACATTTTCCCATTGTTAGTACTGAATCCACCACACATTTCTTCAAATATCTCGAAAATTAATTTCTGCAGATACTGCCGTTTACCTGCACAAGGTGCAGTATTTTTTACATAAGTAAAACTACTTACTTCTATAGTTCTAACTATCACTTGTTACTCTTGCAGTAACAATTATACTGCTTGAAAGTTCAGTTCAAGATTATTTCTATTTAAATTTTTTAGTTTTATCATGATTAGATATGTCTTTAAGAGTGGTTTTAATAGTTTCTTAGAATTCTTATGCTAACTGGTTCCTGGAAGTAAAGTATTTGTTTTAGATTTCCTATAATATTTCTCTGTCGATAATTTAATAACTATTTTTACCAAAAAAGGAGCATCTTTTCAAAATATATTTTTAACAGGGTTCGTACGGGTCATGGAAATCCTGGAAAGTCATGGAAAAATTTTTAGCGAATTTCAGACCTGGAAAAGTCATGGAAAATTGAAATTTTCGTTCAAAGTCATGGAAAATTATTTAAAGTCATGAAAAAATGTCCGGGGCAAAGAAAAAGTAACAGTTGGTGTAAGAGCATCAGAAATATTGAGTGACTTAACAGTCTTACATATTAAAACTGGAAAATTGAATGATCCCAAAAACAATTCTGAATTTTGAAATCTCATTACATCCGCTTCTGTAGCAGCCGCTCGTCTTTTTTTGCAATGTGATTTTATTGCTTGGACATCACTCATTTTGCATTAACCATTATTTTTTATATTCTGTAGTAGCAAACTTGCACATTCTTGATTTTGCCAAGCCCCACTCAAAAAATGCAATTCAATTGCATCCGAGTTTGTTTCCATCACTCGTAAAAACTTGATTACTAAATTTATCAGAGTTTATCTCAATTTGTAGAAAGTTTTAGAAAATGAAGACCTTTAGTCAGGTGATAAAAAACAGAAATAGGGGAATTCTAATACTCTAAAATAGTACTGCCCATCATACGGCTCGCAGAATTAATCCATGCGACCCACTGCTACGTTCAATGTCAGGAATCAAACCCTATGTTCAGGAATTTCTGAACCTACTAATTTATATGCATTTGAAAATGTGCAAATAATTAAATAAGTACATTTGAATCAGAAGATTTATTCGCTACTGAATGTTTTTCTTTCTTTTTTTAAATATAAATATCTGGTTTAGAAACATGAATTTACTAAAGAATAGCTTTTCTTCAATGAACCAAAGTACTGTCAAGCTATGTGTATGCTTAAATGCACTGCTGATGCTAAAAGGCAACTCTTTGAAGCAAATTTATTGAAACTTAGTAATGACTCATTCAACTTTTGTCCCATTCATTATCATTTTACCTGTTTATAAAGTGTATTAGACATTTAAGCACCGTTATATTTCATTCACTGTAGTTTTACTTAAAGCCCTTAGTTAGTTTAACTAACTTTACTAAAAGTTATATGATGAAGACAAATAAGAACAGTTTAGTTTTTAGATGTTTATTGATTGATCACAAGTAAGTGCTTCAATGAGGTAGAAGCATTCACGTAGAACTTTCGCTAATGCTCATTTCCAAAAAAATTCCAGTTTGAAATTAAATAGTACTATTCTCTTCATGTAACAAGGTCATGAAATTTTTTTATGAAGTCATGAAAAAGTCTTGGAAAAGTCATGGAATTTTTTCATCCGAATAGAGTATGAACCCTGTTTTAATTAACAACTTAAATCGTTTTAAAACACTGCATTTTATTTAACATACAATGCTTTTCATGTAGGGCAAAGAAAGGAAACCATTATCATTGGTAACGTAAATCAGGGAAATTTGGTGAACTTAATCAGGGAAATCAGGGAAAAGTCAGGGAACTTTTTTTTCCTGTTCCTGTCGCCACCCTGCTTAACTCTTAAGGGCATTAAAAATGCTTCAAAGATTTAAAATATATATATTTAACTTTTTTCCTTCAACTGATCAATAAGGAACTCAAATTATCTTGATTAAGTCCTGTCACGTCAGATTTTCTCAATATTTGCAGATTGTACAAAGGATACTACTTTAGCTAAAAGGCTCTCATGTGAATTATTTTCTGCAAACCAACACGTCACAAAACTCGAATAAACAAGGTATATTTTTTAGAAATTAACAGGTTTTACAAATGGTCGGACAGAAAACGGAATAGGATGTACAGTATTTTCATTATCTTACGAAAAATTTTAATATTTCTTACTCTGTACACAGAAATAGAAAAACAGGCAACATAAAATTCAAAGAAATGTCTTGATTAAGCTGGAATTCAGTTAAAAGGGATTTAAACTACTTGAGGTTCTACAGTAGTTTTGCATAACAAAATTAAATACAATAAAGTAAAATACAAAAAAAAAATGTCGAAATTAAAAACGAACAAATAAACAATAGATTTTATCACTCAAGAAGTAACTTTGTCTTAACTGTTGGTAATCATGGAAACTAAAAAAATCTGAAACTTCACTATTCTTGAATTTTGTCGACTTTTATACCTTTCTTCAGAAAACGCTGAATTTTCCAGCTTTTTTTATCAAGACAATTTTTGTGCTTTGTCCATATACTTATGCTACAATATGCTACGAGTACCCCACCTTTCCCCTAAAAAAAGACAAAAAAACCCACATTTCTTTTCAAAAACCCAGCTTTAGTTGGGTTTTTTTTGGGTTTTATTTAAAAAAACCCAAAAAACCCTGGGTCCATGGGCTTTTTTTTAAAAAACCCGGGTTTTTGCCAACCCTGCTTCTTCTACTAAATAAACCTAATATGAGAAAAAAGCAACAGTAGATTCTTGTTCTAGGAGTTATAAGCTTTCCAATCATATATAACTCTTAGGGATTTGTTTAAATTGATTTTCTGACCTCTTGGTTTCATGTTAGCTGGAATTCACTAACATCTAAATTCGTTTTCCTCATTCTAATACCTTTTATACCTTTTAGGAAAGGAAAACTAAATCCCATAATTGAGTCACAAAAATGGGTAATCTTGGCAAAACTGCAAGCCGTGAAACAGTAAATAGGCTACAGGGCAAAGACAAGATTCTACTAATTAGGATGGTATATGAGTATCAAACAAAATAATGAATTAAGAAAAAAATTATCTAGATATCAGAAACTGCAAGCATTTTACAACTAAAAATTCAGTGAAATGCAATGAAATCAAAATAAATCAATTGGATGTTAAAACTTAATTTTATTGACCAATTTTGATAGATTTGGTTGATTGTTAAAATTCTAAATTTGATTGAAAATGTTCATCTGTTAATTTGCTGCTTGATTTTTACCAGTCATGTTCACAATTGTATGTGCTACTGCACTGTGGACACAGACCTAGAAAACTTAGAATAATTGTTGATTTTGAAGGTTCTGGAAAAATCGAAGAATTTGAGAAAGAATCGGTGAGAATTGAATGAAAGCGGTTTTGAAACATTGGTGAGGAATTGTTCCTATGTTTTGACCTGTTCCTTTTAAATATCACCCTGAAATTGATGAATCAGCAAAT
Organism: Uloborus diversus; assembly: GCF_026930045.1. NCBI lineage: Eukaryota > Metazoa > Arthropoda > Arachnida > Araneae > Uloboridae > Uloborus > Uloborus diversus. Next base: position 83,431,535 of record NC_072731.1, on the reverse strand, counting down.
TCTAATATCTTTCAATCAGACTATATAATGGGGGGGAGGGAACAGAGAAGGAATAAACTGAGATAAGTTTTACTATGGCAGTAGTACACTTAGGAAAAATTCTGCACTTGAAAAGAGCATGAGTCCAAAATTTTCGAAAATAAAGTGTCAAAAACAATTATATTTTTGCTGGTCTAAGGATGTTTGGGGTTTTTTTTTTCAGAAAAATTTGAGCAAAGCGTTGCGAGAAAATGTTTTGAAAGAAACTGAAGTCTTAAAAATATTTTGGTTGTCTTTATTATTGTAAAAATAGGGGGGCGGAGGCTTGTAAAAATTTTGAAACTGGAGTTTTAAAAATGCAAATTTGGCAGCCTTTGGTAAACTTAGGAGAAGAGGTTCGGCTGTTCTTACTCGAAAGTTTTTTGAATCAGAAGCATTAAAGAATAAACTTTTGGCTATATTTTGATGACTTAGGGAAGTGGGGGGGGGGGGGGGGGGTCGGGGCTCTAAATGTTTGCGACTTCAGCTATCTTTGGTGAATTTAGGGAAAGTAGTTCCGAGTTACTCTCTCAAACATTTTTTGAAACTAAAGTATTAGAAACTCTGTTTTAGGCTATCTTTGGGTGAATTAAATGAAAAGGGATTCTAAGGCAACAAACTTTTTTTTTTGTGTTTTTCTCGTTGAAACTCGTACTGAAAACATGAAGAAAGCAGCTTAAGGGCAGCTGTTTTAAGCTTTTGCCCAGCTTAAAGGCTTGGATAAATCATAGATCCGGTTCTGTTTAAAAATTTTCCTAGACAGACTGGTACAATGTTATGTATTGAGCAGCTTCTAAGCACAAGTCAATGCTCTAAATACTCAGTTTTTCAGACTAGAGATTTTTTGCTTTAATGTAAGTAATGATATTTGAATTCTAAATCTAGTTGTGTATTTCAATTTACAATACAAGGCTAAGCAAAATGCAAAAGTTGCCAGGTGTGCAATTTTTGTTGAATTACACCTTTTTGAGAAAACTTTAAAACTACTTCAATACAGAATCTAATTGAGGTAATTAGCTAAAACTTGTCCATGAATTGAACAACATCAGAAAAAATCTGCGTACTTTAAGTGTCAAATAATCTTTCGATGAGATTAAATTTAGCATGACACTGAAATGTTTGATGTTCGGTTTTTAAATTATCTTATATTGTGTTAATTTTTTACTTTTTGTTTTTAAACCTAACTAATATGCAATATTATAAAATGTATTTAAATAGGTAGATGTAATCACTATAAGGAAGTAAAAAAAGAGGAGTTATGGTAATATCTTGTGCTTCAGCAGTGATAATGGCCATTAACATTAAGCAGGTAAATAATAATGCATTTTATGTGCATTTAAAAACTAAATACAGTATAACTTCGATTTAACGATTTCCTCAATTTAATGATACATTTCACTGGTCTGGATGTGACTGTATTATGTCTATGCTCCTTGATTTAACAATATCTTTAATTTAAGGATGACTTTTTCCAGTTCCATGACAATCGTTAAATCGAGGTTATACTGTAATGAAGTTTTTTTTTTTTTGTTCTTAGAAAATATGCTTCTATTTTGCCATAGATTTCATCAAATTAACATTACTTGCATTGTAACAGTGAGTATAAGAATCAGTAACTGTGGAGTGCCACAAATTCACCAATGTCAGAAAGATCGATTTTTTTCCTTTTTTTTTACCATCTTGCTTCGAATTTAATTTTCATTCTTATTTTATATTGGCCTATGATCCTCCAAATTGAGATTTTTTGCAAAACAATTGTCTTTAACATACAATTTGTGAATAATTAATTCTGTTTTATTATTATTCATTATATGCATGCCGAGTGATGTGACAGGTAGCAACAAAGAAACACACCGCCAGCTCAGTCATTTCCAGCCAAGGACTGCAGTTTCGTGCTTATTAGCACTCACCAGCCCAGCATAGGAAAGTGACTGAGCTGGAGATGAAAAACCTCTTAAGGAAGCCAAGAGTGCCAAACAAATTGGTAGCTAATTCTATATTAGCTTCAGTCCTCGACTGGAAATGACTGAGCTGGAGATGAAAAACCTCTTAAGGAAGCCAAGAGTGCCAAACAAATTGGTAGCTAATTCTATATTAGCTTCAGTCCTCGACTGGAAATGACTGAGCTGGCGATGTATTTCTGCTTCAGCTCTGGCTAATGGGCGGGTAATTTACTGAGTAGTATACCAGCAACAAAGAAACTCAAAAATACAAAGAATTCAGCACGTAAAAGCTAATTGTGAATGATTTTGGACATTGCAATTGAAAACAAATGCCTTAACTTTTAAAAATAACACCAGGTATTTTCAGTTTACACCGTTTTATTATTTTTTGGTGATAGTTATTCCAAGAGCAGTTATTACTTTTGGATTTAAAAGGTTTTTAAGTATCAGCTGAAAGAATTAGCTATCATAAGTCTTTTTGAATGATTATAAACTATTCAATTGTAATATGAAGTAATTCATGAATATTTTGAAATTTGCATTGTTTTCTTTCTTCAATTTTAAGATACCACTTAAAGTTACCTAATTTCTTTATATGGTCTGAAATCCGCAAAACTACTTCTCCCCAAGTTGGGCGAATTTTGACCTTGCTGTATTTTAGTATGTATACAGTGTATACATTAAAGTTTTAGGGGGAAAAGTAGCAAATAATGTTTAGGTGTGCAGGAAAATTAATTTATCTTACAGCTTTAATTATCAATGTTAGTGTTTTTGTGTGGGATACTTAACATAAGAACTTTTTAAACAAAAAAAAGCATTGAAATGTAAAAATTGTTAGTTTCTGACTACATTATTTTGTGACAGAAATACTTAAATTATCTTTTCTTTTTTTTTACGAGTGAAAATAAACCCCTTTGTGGTGAAAAAAACTTAAAATCAGTTTTATCCATAAAGGTTCCATTTTTTCCTCTTCTGTTCCCATTGCTATCTAAAACTATATTCAATCTGAAGCATGATGTTTTAACATCAAAATTTTCTTTTTTGCAGATTCAAATGAATGTCCATTTTGAATTGAGAAATTAATTTTGGCTGTTCTGAAGCTACTATTCAAAGAAACATCACTATGTCTAGCTCAGTGTCAGAGGAAAATTTGGAGAAAAAATTTCAAGGTGTGGCAAACACTCAGGATTCTATACAGACTTTGTCTTTATGGCTACTGCATCATAAAGCTCATCATCAAAAAATTGTTGCTGCTTGGATGAAAGTTTTACAGAGAGGTAAGAAAAAAATGGTGCTTGTAAATTCACTTAAATTATTCAACAGTGTTCTTTTGTTGCCACTTATGATTAAAATTTCATATTGCAACCTTAAAGTGGGGGGGGGGGAGGAAGGAGCATTGTCAAAGTTTTTTAAATTTCAAATTGAACTCCCCTATCTCATTAGAAATGTTTTATTGATCACAAAAATAGTATTCTTTTTTCTATATCATTAAAATTGAGCCTTTTAGTTTTAGCCTCTAGCCTTTTACTGTTTTTGTATGGTATGCCATTACTTTGAGTGACGGGCGAATGAAATCAATATTCATTATAGTATATATTGATATAATTTGTTTTGCTTCCAACTTCATTAGTCCTAACTTTAATGTATTTGCATAGTTTTAATTTAAAATATAACTTATTTGTAAAATTATTGACACAAACAAAATCTTTTTAATAATGCGTAATTAAATTTCGGCTGGAATTTTGTTTTAAAAACTTATTTGGACATGGAGGTCTACTACTAGTCCAATGAGTTCAAAATTCGTCACATGTGTGTCGATGGTTCTTCTTAAAACATAATTGGAATTTGGCACTCGGCCAAAGTGCTACTCGGTACATCTCTAGTTGCAACATTAAAATATTTAATAAATGTATCTTTTTCATCAACAAAGGCCAAAACCCAAGAATTAAAACAAAATCCCAAGAACCCAATATATCTAAAGATCCAAGCATTAGCTGCCTTAATTAAAGCCATTCTTTCTCTTAAACATATTCAAAACATTAAAATGTAGCGGAAAACTTAAATACACTACTATCTTACCTTGCTTATCTGGAAATGCTAAAAAAGTGATAAATCCAAAAATACTACTGAATAAATATCATTACATTTTACAATAGGAATATTGTGCAAAGAAATGGTCAGTGTTTGTTATCATGATTATTAGTTTGAGATAACTGAATTAATAAGACATCAACACAACTTGTACATTTCTTTAACAGAAATTTTAGACAGCTAGAAAAGAGAATGCTACTATGTGCACAGCTATATTTTTGTAGTAATTATTATTCTTCTGCTGGAAATAAAATTTTTATTGTTAGAATTATATATATTGCATCATATTATCAGGATAATCAGGATTTCTAATTCAAAACTGGGTGCTGCGAAATTAATAATTCAGTGAAAGTGTAATACTTATGTGTGTGCAGGTTTTGAAAAAACCAAAGGTTGTTTTTTTTTTTTTAATACACTGGTTGTTTCGGGTTTTTGATGAAAAACCCAAGCTTTTTTTTTGGGGGGGGAGGGGGGGGCTTTTCAAAAATGATTTCAATTTCCATTTAAACATTTGTGCCAAACTACTGCCTTGCTACTTATAGTTTTGAAAGAGTTATATATAATTTTAAATCATGCATTTATTTCCAATGCAGTACATTATGAAAAATGTCAAAATTGAAGGGAAAAACAAGGAATTTGAAAATAGTTTAATACAAAATTCTTTCATCTAAAACATGACTATTTATGAAGGAAACATTTACCTCTATTCAGAAACAAATACTGTGAGTAACGTTGTGAGTAAAGTGCTCCTTGTAATCCCGACTGAGTTTTAGGATAAAATAAGCAACACAAACCATAAACTTGAATAATACCATGTATTTTAAAATTCATTGCTTTGAGAAATTAAAAATAAAAATTTGAAGTGTTAAAATTAGTAATTATCAAGACAAATAATAAATCTTGCATGTAATAATGTGGGAATATCTGATAAGTATTCAGGTATGGTTGCATTTAAAGGAATATGGTTCAGCCATCACACAGGTTAGGCTAATTTAATGTGATTGTTGTAATCTTAACTTTTTCACTTGGCAACCTCATGCAAAAACCTGATGTCAAAAAAGAGAGCTTGGGCAAGTCACTACTGTGATAGGAACAGAGGACCCTTGGGAGTGACATCAAAAAAGAGATTCCGTGTCAAAGTTTTACGAAGCAATTTTCCCAAAAATGCAGACAGGGTTCATATGGGTCATGGAAATCCTGGAAAGTCATGGAAAAAAAATAAACAAATTTCAGACCTGGAAAAGTCATGGAAAATTGAAATTTTCATACAAAGTCATGGAAATTTATTTTAGGTCATGGAAAAATGTCCTAGGCAAAGTTAAAGAAACAATAACTAAAAGAGCATTTGAAATCTTGCGTGATTTAACAGTATTGCACATAAAAATTGTTAAAACTGGAAAATTGAACTATCCTGAAAACAAATCTGAATTTTAAAATCTCATTGCATCCACTTCTGTAGTAGCCGCTCATCTTTTTTTTTTTTTTTTTTGCAATGTTATTTTAGTGGTTCAACATTACTCATTTTGAATTTACCATTATTTTCAATGCCTTTTATATTCTGTAGTAGCGAACTTCCACGTTCTTGATTTCGCCCACCCAAAAAATGCAATTCCATTGCATCCGAGTTAGTTTCCATGACTCATAAACACTTAATAATTAAATTTATCAAAGTTTATCTTTATTTGTTGAAGGTTTTAGAAAATGAAGATATGTAGTCAGACCATACAATACTGAAATAGGGAAATTCTAATACTCTGCCCAACATTCGATTTGCAAAACTAATTCATTCAATTCAAAGCTACTTTCAATGTCAAGAATCAAACACTATTTTCTAGAATTTCCGAACCTATCAATTTAAACTAATGTATGCATTTGAAAATGTGCAAATAAGTAAACAAGTACATTTGAATCAGAAGATTTATTCACTACCTACTGTTTTTTTTTTTTTTTTTCTAATATCTAGTGTAGAAACGTGAATTAACTAAAGAACGTTGCTTTACTTTAAAGAATTAAAATACTGTCAAGTTATGTGGATGATAAATGTACTATTGACATTAAAAGGCAACTTTTGAAGCACATTTATATCAAAACTTAGTAATGACTCATTCAACCTTTGTCGCATTCATTATCATCCTGCCTGTTTATAAAAAGAAAAAAATAGGCCTTTATGCATCATTATATTCCATTCACTGCATTTTTATTTTGTTTAAATTTGTATGAAGACGAATAAGAATAGCTTACATGCAATATGTCAGACAGTCCAGTTATTGCATCCAAAAATATTGCATGTAGGTTGGTATATTGCATATAGCACTACTTGGGCGGTAACTTATTGCTAAGAATAGTTTAGTTTTTTAGGTGTATGCTGACATTTTTTCAATCGCAAGTAAGTGATTCAATGAGGTAGTGACATTCAAGTAAAAGTTCTGCTAGTGCTCATTTCCGAAATTTGGCAAGTTTGATATTAAATAGTACTATTCTCTTCGTGTAACAACGTCATGAAATTTTTTATGAAGTCATGAAAAAGTCTTGGAAATGTCATGGAATTTTTTCATCCAAATAGAGTATGAACCTTGTGCAGAAGAAAAAAGAAGAAAACATTTGAAATTTATTTTTTAAAAAAAATTGAAATCATATGCTTTTTTACTTTTGCATACTCAATAAATTGTCGAAAGCTGTTAGTTACTGGACTTAGTATTGAGCAATATACTTGTGATATGAAGTTGTTTCTAAAGTAAATGTTTTTAATATGCAATAAGTTTTGAAAAAACCTGCTTTACCGAGTTAATGGATTCTTTCAAGTGGACCCACCCAAAAATACCCAGCTGGGTTTCTTCGAGCGAGGCACGGTTTGGGAAACCCTGCTTATATGTGGTTAAGATTTAGATTTATTGACTTATTAGATTTACTGACTTATTGACTAATAAGTCAGTAAATCTAATATGTGTATATTATAAGTTGAACTGTGAATGTCATTTTTTACCTATTATTGGTAACATATCAGTCGAAAACTATTCATGATCACTATTTCTGCAGCAAAAATTAGTCACAGATTAACTCTATTTTACTTGGCCAATGATGTTGTTCAAAATGGGAAAAGAAAAGGCTTTGTACAGTTTGGAAACTCATTTGCAGAAGTGTTACGGGAAGCTACATTACTTGTAAGGTGAGTTCATGAACTGTTTTCTTTTATTTTCTAATTGTTTTTGTTCTTTGAGTTGAAAACTTTAAAGCTTTTAAAATTGAATCATTGTGTGTGTATACTGGGGTTTGCCAAAGTGAACCCAACCTGAAAAGACTCACCCCATTTTCTTCCAAGCATGGCCATTTAGAAAAACACCTTGTAGACTGAGTGTTTTCTGAATTAATGCTACATTCATTACTTACTTAAGATACAACTAGGATTTCCAATCCCGCAGGATCCCATGGGATTGGCTTAACTTTCCTAAAAGTTAAAATTTTAATGTCAAATAAAACCCCTTGCTTTTTAGGTTGAAATGTGTTTGGTACTTGAATAGTGGTCTTCTCAGATTTCATACACCAACTGTAGAGTAGGCTACAAAGTTACATCCCAATTAGCAACTATCATTCAGTTTGGAAAAATCCAATGTGTTTTAACAAAGCATCGCTCATATGGAATGGGAAAGCCTTTTTGCAAACAAAAAATAATACTTTTAACAAAAGCGCAAGTTGCGGCTCCACTGCATTTGGTTTTACTGAGATTAAATAATTGCCGGTGTTTAGAAAAGGATCCCCATAAACTTCACCACCTTCTAAAATAGACCTTTCTTTTCTTATGGGGGGGGGGGTCTGTGGTGATTCCCGCATCCCCACCTTTAATTATCCTCCATTTCAAAATCATCTTTCATTCTGCGCCGCAATGTTTGCTTTGTGTAAGAAACAGCTGTGTGTTTTCTTTCTCTCGTCTGTCCTCAAAGAATGAAAAAGAGACGAATCTGTTAACTGCCTGCGTGCAAGTGTTGGTTTCTCAACGCTCGTCCAGGTATGACGTTATAGGTTGAAGCATGATTTCAGTTTTGCTGTTGCCAAGTGTCCAATGAAGGATTGGCGGTTGCGTAGCAAGTTCGGTTTGGTTGAATGTTAATAGTGTTATTTTCTTGTTTTCATGGAAGTTTTAGTGATCGGCAACAGTGAGGACACAAAAAAGCTACGGAGCTGTGAAAGTGGTTGAACGTACAAATGACGGTTGGAAAGATAGCGTCTCTTGAGGAGATGAGCGTGGGATGAGGAACGGTAATGACTAATGGAGTGGATGGCTGTTTGGAGCCAAATCGTGATTGCGCTGACTTCGCAGCGAGAAAGGAAGGGATCTATGTCTTCTCAAGATGGAGCATCAACTAAGTTTGTTCGTAAATTGTATCAATCCTTTTATTAGTTTTTCCTATTAATGGATATGATATAAAAAGTGAGGAAAATCGTGGGGATAAGAAAATTTGGCTTTTGGAACGAGCATGTTCCGCTTTTTCGGTTTCACAACAGTTGATGGTGCCTGACCCAATGCACTTCATTAATCTGGGGTTTTGTCAATATTTGCAAAAGAAGTTGTGGATTTGTGCCAGTTGCAGTCTTGGTAAAAGTTTTTAAATAACTTCACAAATTTTAGTTTCTTTAATAATCACTCTAAAGAGACATTAAAAAACTTGAGCTGCTTAATGTAATGCACTGTCATGCGAATCATCCTGTGTTTCTTCCAAGTTTCTGTCGCCTCTTTTAAAATTGTGCCGAATATTGTAGATTGCTGAGCTGATATATCCAACATAATTTCAAGGTATGACCCACATTTATAATATTAGCTTCACGGTGACAAAGACATCGGAAGGCACTTTCTGCAGGTTTAAGAACCTAAATCGGGTTAGGTTTTTCGGAAAAACATATTGTGCACTTTTAGTAAGTTAAAACTTTGGAGTGCATTTCATAAGCTTACAGAAATGCTTCAATATTGCATTCAGTCGACTGCAGTGGATTTTGCAATCTGTAATACACTTTTTCAATTTTTCCTTTTTCTAATCCATAATTTTCTGGGTTTCAAATTTTATTGATGGTTTCCAAAAACTTTTTTAATTTTTCTGCATTTTCTCAATTGCCCAACAGATGAAAACTGAAACCTTAAATGAGAAAACAGGGTTGCCACGCACCTGGAAAATATGGAAACCTGAAATTGTCAGGGAAAATGAAAACCACCTAAAATCGTCAGGAAAAGTCACAAATTATTAAAATTTCTGGAAATGTCAAGGAATTCCTTCTCAATTTTTGTATTTGATGGGTGAAACTGTTGCGTAAAAATGTGGAAGTGCGGTAAATGTCACATTGCAGATAAGTGAATTTTCCTGATAGTTGAGTTATAAAGCTCTGATTTATATAATTACATTTTAGTTTGCTTCTTGTAAAAAAAAATCAAGCTATACTTAGCTGGAAATTACTAGTATTTTAATAGCCTTCTTTCTGCTTTTTTTTTTCTTTTTCATGAGATGAATGATCTTAAAAGTCTAAGCTTTCAAAATTTTAGTTTTTATAGGTTAAAACTTGTTCTTTAACAGGGGTCTGTCCAGGATTTTTCACAGGGTCCGTTTTTTGTGAAAAATCAAATAATTTTGTGAAAAATGAATTAATTTTGTGAAAAATCAAAAAATTTCGCAAAAAAAATTTTTTTTTGTTAAAACTAAATTTTAGAATTTAGAGATGGCACAAACTACATCAATTAAACTTAACCCTTCAAGCGGCTGTGACGTAAAATTCCTTCATCCAGCGATGTATCGAAGAGCGGCCGTGTCGAAATATTTCGCCATGAATATTCTTCCATAGAATTTTACGCTGCAACCGTTCTCGAAGCAGAATATTCAAGGCCAAATTTTTCGACACGGCCGCTCTTCAGTACATCACTGGGTGAAGGAATTTTACGTCACGGCCGCTTGAAGGGTTAAAGTTGAGTGTTTTCCTCTTCTACGTCGAGAAAATCATTCTGGATTTTTTTTTCTGATATTTGACCGGGGGGGGGGGGCATCGCTCTTTCAAGTATCAATATTTATCAACCAGTCTACATAATGTTAAATTATACTAGATATATTTCTGTACAGTACTTAAAATAATTGTAACAAAAATATAAATAAATAAAATAAAATTCAGAATAGGATTCAGCATTTAACTTTTTGACCCAAGACACTCTTAAAAAGCACAGAATTTCGTTTAAAACTTTTAAATTCCGTGATTTTAACAAAAATAAAAAGATAGTTCAATTGTTTACCTCTTAACAAAGCGAAATAATCATTAAAAATTCGAAAAATCGGATTCCCATAGCAGATGCAAAGAGATCACAATTCTCAAAGTGAAGGCATCAAAAGTATAAAAACGGCTTGTAAAAGAAATATTTTTGATAAAATTATTTTAAAATTGCATTTTAGAGTCCTATGATAAACATATCATTAATATCTGTGGGCACAGTTAACCCAAAAAATAAAATAAACCATCTATTTAGCATTTTAATTTTTGACTCATAATAGAAAATGGAATTTTGCTTTAGAAACTTGAAAAGAGAGTTCTAACAGAAATAAAGAGACTTTTCATTTATTCGAATCCTAATAAAGCGAAGTTAGCTTGAAAAAAGAACAAAATTTGATTCTCATATCGGATGTTAAAAGATTGCATTTTTCAAAATGTAGACATCTAAAGAAAAAAAAACGGTAATTTAAAGTTTATTTAAAGTTAATCATCCTTGTTAGCATCGAAAAATCAAAACCCATATAATTTTTTCCCAAAATAACAATTAAACATCGCACCGCACAGTAAAAACGCAAATATTGACAAGCTGGCAAAATGATGAGAATATTTTCTAATCTAGTCATTATAAAGGTTCAACGCCAGACCCTAAGTGGTGATAATTTTGAAGTTGGTAACACTATCTGAAGCGATCATATTTTTTCCTCACCCTTACTATCCCTTTGCAGTTCTAAGTTCATTTCGCAGATATATATTATTATTGTTTATTAAATCATGAGTGGAGAAAAGTGCTTACCAATGCCTTTTCAGAAAAGTTTACAAAAACACCGCTGCTAATTAGCTGTGATAAAACAAACAACCATTATATTTATTTGGCAGTAGCAATTATTTATCGCTTGCAGGAGCATCCCAAGAGTGCCGATTTTTTTTTTCTTCAAAATTAGCCGATTTTGTATAACCTGATCCCTCTAATTTGACTTTAAAAAAGGTTCCAAAAATTATCGGTTTTTACACAGAAATATGCGTTATTTTGCTTTCAGATTTGCTCTTTCAATAAACAATTTGACAGATCCGATCTTGTTTATCAGAATTTTGTGAAGGGTCCGTTTTGTTTGATCGGGATTTTGTGAAAGGTCCGTTTTGTTTGATCGGGATTTTGTGAAAGGTCCGTTTTGGTTGATCGGATTTTTGTGAAGGGTCCGTTAACAGACCCAAATATCCTCTGGCCAGACCCCTGTTTAAAAAACATGCCAACATTGAAAGTGACTTCGCCGAAAATTGCTTAGTATATTTGAGATTTCAGTTCTTATGCATCCTTTAAACTTTTCCATTATTTCAATGGTTGGAAGTTATTTTAATTAATTCTGGATTAGACTGACTTTATTTATTTATTTTTGCAAACTTTACCTGTATTGAGTTAATTAGCAATTACATATTTTTTGTAAAAATACTAAATTGTAAAAAAAATGAGGATTTAAATTTTTTTTTGTTGTTCTTCATTTGTTTTTAAAGCTAAGGATTTATTTAAAAAATCTTTTTAAGATAAAAATTAAAGTTCAGGTTAGAAGAATAGTATAATAATTTTCTAAATTCTTATGTATTAAGAATATAAATTTTAAATTCAATTATCATTGCAGAAAATATTTAGAGTACATTTTTACTTTTGGAACAGAATAAACTATAATTTTTATGGATCCTTGCTTGCTAAAGAAAGATGTTATGATTTTATCCCTTTATCACAATGCTGATAATTTTTTCACATGTTTATGTTACGATTGAGAATAGTGGCAATGTTGATGTTTTGGAAACATCGATCGTGGTTTTTGTTAAAACATTAGTGCTTTAATTTTGAACATCTTTTTTTAAAATCATCAATGTTTTTTAAAAATATGTCACACCACTTGTTGAGAGTGTAGTATCAACAAGGGCATGTTAGTCAAAAATTTGAAGGAAGAATCTTGTAGCATTATGGACTGATGGAATGCTGTTATTCATGGTGCAATGAGGGAAGGAGACTAAAATCAAATGAGATTTCTTACAATATGCTCAGTTATGCTAGAATGGTCCTTAGCACATATCATCTTGCAAAAGGAAAAAGTTGCAAAGGAAGAAAATGCATAAAAAAAGTGCTAACAAAAAGTTCTGAACAAAATAAAATGTTTGCATTGAAAGAGGAACAAACTTTTGCACCCAATTGCAGAGATTTAAAGTATTAATTGGAAGTATCTGGTCTTTCAAAGCATTTGTAATTTAATTTTAAGTTTGTCTTAACTTAACCCAAATTTTGATAACAATTATTGATTATGTTTTGAAGCATTATTTGGTTAATAAAGTAGGTTTGTTTACAGTAAAAATTATATTGTATGGATAATAAATAACGTAAGTTGACATTCATTATCCTGGATTTTTTTCCAAAATCGACTGGAAAATCTGGAAATGTAAGGGAACTTCATTCTTGAACTTCTGTGGCAACCCTGGAAAACCAATTCATCCTCAGAAAAATATACTTCATTATATTATGTTCTTAATGGTAAATACATTGTTATTATATCAGACACAAAGCTTTCCCTACTCATCTTGCACAAAAGGGGGAAGGTGATTCAAATTTCCAATGCTGCTTGTGAGAATATTTGTTTAATGAGCGGCAAATGTCCGAAAACGTTTCCATGGAAAATCGTTGCAAGATTGGAAATCTCGCATGATTTTGCTCTCGATTCGATGGGCTCAAAAAGTTTTTTTTGAACCATTCTAACCTTAAACACACCTTAAAGTGACAAGGTTTCAATTTTTTTATATTTTTGTAGACAAACAGAATTTGCCAAGTGTCTTGTCTTTTATTTGTTGTATATTTTTAAGAAACTAATCTTCACAAAATGTTATCAAAAGAACATTTCATGTTATTCAATGAAGGAAAAGAAGTTTAAAATGTATTTTTTAGAATTTTTATTTGAAAATGTTTTTATTTATTTCAGAGATGATCAAATACGCTCGAATATTGGAAGAGTGTTTAATATTTGGGAAGAGAGAAGTGTATATTCACCTGAATTCATTGCAGAACTCAGAGCAATTTTAGGTATGATTTTGAATTTTTTTTCCTCCATTTTTCTTTTTGCTTTCAATGGCAATCAAACCAAAATTAGTTTTACTGCAATTACTTAATTGTAGTATTGTTATTATTATTAATATATTTTAATATTTACCTTAGCAAATACGCGTGTTCCAGCTACAGCGCCTTCTAAACTACTTGCAGAATTCAAGGTACGTTTAAACTGTTTAATTTTGTTCTTCAAATTTGTTCTTTATATCTTAAAATGACAAAGAACAATTTTTCTTACATTCATTTCAAAGCACTAAAGGGTTGAATGACAATTTGCAGTAGGGTGGTCCTTATAAGAGGTCCTTAAAAGGGTATTTTTAAAAAATTGTAAATTTTTTAGATTTTTATGACGAACCTCAAGGATCTTTACAGCCGCTACAAACTTTGAGTTTCTGGGGAAAATTGCTAAAATTCTATTTATTAAGTGTTTTTTCAACTTAAACTTATAATTGCAAAGATGATTGAATGAAAGGCGTCTTTTAGAAAAATGGAGTGCAAGTACAGATATATGCTTCTAAATTTCCTTCTCTAGCAACAGCAAGTATTACTTTTATCCTTTGTCTTTTGCATGAAATTTACAATACTCTTTCATCATTGCCAACGTATGCTTTGCTACATTATTCACAACTCTTTATCAGCAGGTGCAATCCCTCCCACAAACAATTGTGCACCCTCGCTCCCAAAATACTATACCCCCAAGAGCAAGAACGCTGCCTTCCTCCTTCAAAGGAAAAATGAAAAGAACCCACAAAAGCAATCTTAGCTAAAACTGCGATGGCACAGCCTGTACCATTACGCCCCTTCGTTTTTATGAGCTGTCCCAGTCTTTACTCATGAATGCATTACTTTTCGTAAGATCCATCCACTTTATCACCTTTCCACTTTATCACTTTTAAATTCCTTTTTGTTGGAAACTCTGAAAGCATGCTCAAGATCTTAAATAACCAAACTGTTATCCAACATAAAATCATGCAATCCATTTTGAAACTGCATCAGGATATTCCCTTCAAGGGCTTATTTTCTCCTGGTTTTGAAGCTTCTACCATTCTCTCTTTCATTTCTTAAGAAATATTATCATTAAAAGACATATGGGCAAAGAGTTCCTCCTAATGGCAATACCAGAAACTTGTTTACTACACACTTAACACCATGCAATCCAGAAAAATACTTTGTTCATCTTTTCTTCAAAAGGACCCATGCTCCTTAAGAAATCCGCGGTTAAGGGAGTTATATCAAAATCCTGACATTTGACTTGGTTATTAGTATAGCCTGGCTCTGATAAGTTCACGTCCTATACGCAGACTTAAATGCTTCCATTTGCGAAAATAGGGTTTAGAAAAGCTGGCATGAGTTGCGATAATGCTAATTGGCATGTGCCAATCTCAGAATTTTTCCTCTTTTAATCTATATACATAAATGCCTACTTCTGTATGTATGTCCGGGGTAAACTTCAAAACTGCAGGACGGATTTTAACCATTTTTTCACCACAGATAGCTATGTTATCAGTAAGTAACATAGGCTATAATTTATTCCTAAAAAACTTAGTTTTAAAAAGTTATGATGGAAAACTAAATTTCATGTAATTTCACCCATTAAATGATTAAATATAAAACCCATTGTTACAAAAATTCTTTGCCTAAAAACAGCAATATTAATAGTAATCATTATGAAAATTTTGAGTCAAAGCTTCTCTGGAGCAAGCATGACATTTATTGCTTTTTCAGGATTTTTATCCTCATTTATATGCATAAATGGCTACTTCTGTATCTAATTATGCCTGGGGTAAACTTCAAAACTACTGGAACGATTTTAACCATTTTTTTACCACAGATAGCTATGTTATTGGGACGCAACATAGGCTATAATTTATTTCTAAAATACTTAGTTTAAAAAAATTATGATGGAAAACAGTAAATTTCATGTAATTTCCCCATTATATGATTAAATATGAAGCCCATTACAAAAATTCAATACCTTACAACAGCAATATTAAAAGTAATCATTATGAAAATTTTGAATCAAGGCTTCTCCGGAAGCAAACATGAATTTAAAGTCATTTAAATATTTGAAAACTTTATTTTTTGCACACTTAGGAAAACATAGTTGACAGCTTTTTTTTGTGTGTGTGTGTGTTTGTATGTACTATTTAATTAAATAAAAAAAAGCACACTTTTTTTTAGGGATCTTCGTTTTTGTTAGTTCATATTTTGGAAATAGTTCATATTTTTTTATATGTCTTCTGTCTGACCACGGATTGTATAGAAAGACAAACATCCGTTTTACAGCCGGAAATGGACGAATCTATTATTTTTTACCAATGTCAGCTTTTGCAGAAGCAGAGTCTCTTTCAAATGAGCGGAATACGCGTATCAAATTTTTACTTTTTTCCCTTATTCACATAGATTCATCTTATCTGGACGTTTGAAAATTCCATGCAATGTGTGGTTGGACTGTAAATGTCGTGCTTTCGTTTCCAACTGAATACTATTTCGTTATTCATACTTATTGCTATTTTGCTTTTATGGGTAAGGAAGAAGCTCAATTTTTAATCACGTCAAAGCGGTGTGTTTTCAGTTTTTTCAGTTATAACAAAAATCGGATTAAAGTAGCGATTGTTTCTCACAATTATTACTGACCCAGGCAACACCGGGTTGAAGATGACATAACGTTTTCAATAAATCATGTTTTTTATTTTTTTAAAATTATTTTCGTGAGAAGTGTGAATTATTATCCGCACAGTTGTATTTGATCCTCATTGATTTGTGGACTTTGGTGTAAGCTAAATATTTCATCAAAATGCATTTTCCTGCCAACTTCTCATTTACTAATTAAAAAAATTTAAAAACTGTTTTCAGCTCAAATGTTTGACATTTAAACTACAGTAGGCGCCGCTTAATGTGATCGCTTTGGGACAAATATAATTTGATAACAGTAACCGACTAAGAACAATAACCGAAAAGAATCCAGGAGACACAAAATAATGAATTTTTTTCCAATTAAGGTTCATTTATTTTGGCAACCTCAAATTAAAATCACAATGACTCAACTGAATGCAGTTTTAAATTATAAATTAATTAAATTAACAGCTGAATTATAAAAAATTAAAGCTAAATTATGCAATTTTTAATCACATAGTAATAAGTGAAGTAAAATATGACCGTTTTCCCTGATATTCGTAAACCAGTTTCAAATCACATTTAGCTTCTCTATCTTTTCCAGCATGGTTTTGCTTATTGTTTAAACTTTAATTTAACTTCGCTTCGTTTTCTATCTCGACACAATGGAGTTCCTACATCAATGCGTGCAACATGTCCAGCAACTGAATTTTTTTTAGGTGCAAAAGAAAGTGTTCTTAGGGGAGTCTGTGGTCACTAGGGGCGAACTTTCTGTAGCTTCATTTTTAAAAAAATTTTGAACTGCTATTGAAAACCACAAAATGCTACACAGAAAGTTATCCTCATCAGTGTTTGCCTATGTATTTCTGTTAATTGAGGAATAAAAACAGGGAAAAATTGAAGTTCATGAAAAAGTAATAACAATAAACGAAGACGCTGATTACAATATCCGACTTTTTTTAACGTGTGTTAACATACAAGTGTTTCGGGACTTCGCGATTCTGATAACATTAAGCGAATGATAATATTAACCGTGATCACATTAAGCGGTGCCTACTCTAATATGTATTGAATAATTGCTTTTCATAGTATGTAGAGTTATATTTATTTTTGTAAAAGTAATGAAAGCTACTGCCCCCCCCCCCCCACTCTTCAATACTTTAAAACTCAGGGACAGTGGTGGCCACTAAGTTTTTCAGGTCTAGTGGGGATCTAGTGTATAAAACACACAAGGGACTTGTATATTTTATAAAAACTTGAAATAAAACTAATAATAATGCTGCAGATTATTTTCAACTGCCCAAAATAGTATTGCAGACTTTCTAGAAAGTTTCTGCTACTGGGCTCAACTCCCTCCCGAAACTTCATAAGTATGGGGAGGGGGGTTAAAAATACATTGAATTGAAAAGACAATGCTACATATTATAATGTATGCTAGTAACATGCATATACATTGTATTAGAATAATAATTTACAAAAAAAAAAAAAAAAAGCAGCTGTGGAAGTTGAATGTTTCTAAACTTGTGGCATTTTCTATACTATGGCTAATGTTAAATTAAAGGGTCATTGAGCATCCTCTTAAAATTTGAGTAAGAAGCTAAAACTTTAATAAGAAGCTAAAACAACATAACACTATTAGTGAGTCTAAAAAGGGGGGGGGGGGCTGAGGATGGTTTTTTTTTTTTTTTGGACCACCCCAACATACATACATGTATAATATATATTTATTTTAGAATTTTTTGTGTTATTAATTTATGTAACCTTGAAATTATTTTTCAACACATTATTTCACTATTCAACAGCCAGAGAATGTGATAGAAAAAATTAAATCTGTTGTTAAGTTGGAACAAGACATATCTGCAAAGGTGTCAACTATTAATCTGAATAAATTGAATGCCAAAAAGACTGAGATTGTCCAGCAGTTTAAAGGTAAATGGTGTTACTTATTTCTTATTTTGTCTAGCATAAAACCATATCTGCTCATTTTTATGCATCTCAGTTGTTAATTAAGCTTTTATTGCTAGTCCAAATTTTAAACGAATTTTGAAATCAGCTTGTATCAGCTTCTGTTACCCTTACTCATTTTTATCTACTTAGCAATTCTACCACTTAGGAATTAGTAACTTTGTGTTGCCTATTGTTTTCAAACCTTCTTTTTTTTTACTTCCTTTTACAAAAAAGGAAGTATTGTATTCGCGAAAAAATTTTCACTCAAAAATCGCCCTTAATTTCCATTTTGCTCACCCCCAAATGAATGTTGAGTTTTTTTTTCGATTCGACCACATGCGGAAAAGTGCCTAAGAATGTATAGACACGCGAAATATCCATTTTGACCATCACCGAGGTAATTACAACGACTTTTCTCGTGACGTCTGTATGTATGTGCGTATGTGCGTATGTATCTCGCATAACTCAAAAATGGTATGTCCTAGAAAGTTGAAATTTGGTACATAGACTCGTAGTGGGGTCTAGTTGTGCACCTCCCCTTTTGGTTGCTTTTGGATGTTCCTAAGGGGGTCTTTTGCACCTTTTTGGGGGGAAATCATTGTTAATATCAATGCAAACTTAAGTGGTGTTATAATTTGGTAAACACTTGGTGACGTATCGCCAAGCTTTTGGTCGCCAAGTTTTTTCGCCAACTTGGCGACGATTTTTTTTTTTTTTTAAATAACTTGGTATTAACTTGGCCACCGATGGAAATATTTAGAGAGTTAATCATTGAATCACATTATTTTTATTTATTTTTGAAAGTACAGTAATTCATTTTCAAAATTATTTTTTGGCAACAGGGGAAAAACAAACGATTTCTTTTTTCTTACTTTTTTTTTTACTTAAGTATTATTTTCCCGAAAGAATTTTCACTCAAAAATCAACCTTAATTTCCATTTTGCTCACCCCCGAATGAATGTTGAGTTTTTTTTTTTTTTTTTTCAAATCGACCACATGGATAAGTGCCTAAGAACGTATAGACACCCGAAATATTCATTTTGACGATTCCCGAGTTAGTTACAACGAATTTTTTCGTGACGTCTGTACGTACGTATGTATGTATGTACGTATGTGCGGATGTGTGTATGTGCGTATGTATGTCGCATAACTCAAGAACGGTATGTCCTAGAAAGTTGAAATTTTGTACGTAGACTCCTAGTGGGATCTAGTTGTGCACCTCCCCTTTTGGTTGCATTCAGATGTTCTTAAGGGGATCTTTTGCCCCCTTTTAGGGGAAATCATTGATAATTTTGATGTAAACTCAAGTGGTGTTATAATTTGGCGAACACTTGGCGATATATCGCCAGTCTTTTGATCGCCAAGTTTTGTCGCTAACTTGGTGACAAATTTGGCGATTTTTTTTAAGTTTTAAATCTGGTTTCAATTTGGCCACTGTAGGAAATATTTACAGAGTAAACTATTAAATCACATTAAAATTACCAATAATGGGAAAATGACATGAAATTGGAGTAAAAGGAAGTCATGTGATTCACACATCAGCTCGTTTTTTGCTGAGGACCTGCATGTTTATCTACACTTATTTGAAAATTTATCCAATTGCATCCAAGCTAATTAACATGCTTAATTTTACAACTGGTGTTGTCCAGGTCATCAACATGTGCCAAATTTTGCCGCAGTGCTTACCAAGCTTACCAAAGATATAGTAAATGAAAACATTAATTAAATTAATTTTGTCTAATCATAAACGGTTAGAATGATAATGGCTTTTTAAATTTGCACAAAAAATCTTTTTTGGTATGATGGTAAGGGACAATGTTTTTCTCGTAAATGTAAAAAATAGTTATAAATATAACAAAACAAATAGGGCAATAAAACTTGAAAAACAAAAACGTTTTTGAAAATTGAGCATGCAAGTATGCTACATGCAGCTTAGTAAAATGTATAGAACTTGATTCTTGATTTACTTATCTGTTATCAAAATAGCGTAAGATTTTTACATACTGAGATTTTTCCCAGTTGACAAATGTAAAATTTAAATTTAGCATTAGTGATGCAGTTAATAACTGTAATTGATGTTTGGAAAAATTATGACATATGATACTTTAAATTTTTTATTAAGAAATATATCAATGGAGGGGGGGGGCTTTAAATTTTAATATTTGTCTTCAGGGGTCTGGCCAGAAGATATTTGGGTCCGTTAACAGACCCTTTACAAAAATCCGATCAACCAAAACGGACCTTTCACAAAATCCCGATCAAACAAAACGGACCTTTCACAAAATCCCGATCAAGCAAAACGGACCCTTCACAAAATTCTGATAAACAAGATCGGATCTGTCAAATTGTTTATTGAAAGAGCAAATCTGAAAGCAAAATAACGCATATTTCTGTGTACAAACCGATAATTTTTGGAACCTTTTTTTAAGTCTAAATAGAGGGATCAGCTTATACAAAATCGGCTAATTTTGAAAAAAAAGAAAAAAGAAAAAATCGGCACTCTTGCGATGCTCCTGCAAGCGATAAATAATTGCTACTGCCAAATAAATATAATGGTTGTTTGTTTTATCACAACTAATTAACAGCAGTGTTGTTGTAAACTTTTCTGAAAAGGCATTGGTAAGCACTTTTCTCCCCTCATGATTTAATAAACAATAATAATATATATCTGCAAAATGAACTTAGCTGCAAAGGGTTAGTAAGGGTGAGGAAAAAATATGATCGCTTCAGATAGGGTTACCAACTTCAAAACTATCACCACTTAGCGTCTGGTGTGGAACCTTTATAATGAGATTAGAAAATATTCTCATCATTTTGTCGGCTTGTCAATATTTGCGTTTTTACGGTGCGGGTGCGATGTTCAATTGTTATTTTGGGAGAAAATTATATGGGTTTTGATTTTTCGATGCTAACAAGGATGATTAACTTTAAGTACTCTTTTAATTACCCTTTTTTTTCTTTAGATGTCTACATTTTGAAAAATGCAATCTTTTAACATCCGATATGAGAATCATATTTTGTTCTTTTTCAAGCTAACTTCGCTTTATTAGGATTCAAATAAATGAAAAGTCTCTTTTTTTATTTCTGTTAGAACTCTCATTTCAAGTTTTTAAAGCAAAATTCCATTTTCTGTTATGAGTCAAAAATTAAAATGCTGAATAGATGGTTTATTTTATTTTATTATTATTTTTTTTGAGGTCAACTGTGTTCACAGATATTAATGATATGTTATCATATTACTCTAAAATGCAATTTTAAAATAATTTTATCAAAAATATTTCTTTTACAAGCCGTTTTTATACTTTTGATGCCTTCAATTTGAGAATTGCGATCTCTTTGCATCCGCTATGGGAATCCGATTTTTCGTATTTTTGATGATTATTACTCTTTGTTAAGAGGTAAACAATTGAAATATCTTCTTATTTTTGTTTAAATCACGGAATTTATAAGTTAGAAACGAAATTTCGTGCTTTTTAAGAGTGTCTTGGGTCAAAAAGTTGAATGTTGAACCCTATTCTGAATTTTGTTTTATTTATTTATATGTTTGTTACAATTATTTTAAATACTGTATAGAAATATATCTAGTATAATTTAACATAATGCAGAATGGTAGATAAATATTGATACTTGAAAGAGCGATGCCCCCCCCCCCCCCCCGCCAAATATCAGAAAAAAAAATCCAGAATGATTTTCTCGTCATAGAAGAAGAAAACACTCAACTTTAAGTTTAATTGATGCAGTTTGTGCCATCTCTAAATTTTAAAATTTCGTTTTAACAAAAAAAAAAAAAAAATTTTTGCGAAATTTTTTGATTTTTCACAAAATTAATTCATTTTTCACAAAATTATTTGATTTTTCACAAAAAACGGACCCTGTGAAAAATCCTGAACAGACCCCTGGTCTTACTTTTTTTAATGATGCATAGAAAAAAATATGGTAAAAATAATACTCCAGTTAATTTTTTTTTTAAAGAATTACTTTAGCTGTAAGTTTTTCACCATCTCTGACTACCATTCAGAAACTTTAATTTCTCTATTAGGTTTGAATTTTAAAAAGTTATTTTTCCCACAAATTGGTTTAAATTTTGCACACATAAATCAAAAACTAGTATGTTGTGGCCATCACGAAACTTTCTTCTATATTTTTCCTTTTTCTGATCCCTCCCCATGCTTGACGAGGAAGCAATATTCCTAACAAAAACAAAATTACACATGCAAAAACTTGACGACCATCCCAATGTCTGAATTATTGTAAAAACAAAACAAAGGGCGAAAATTGAAAGTTACTTTAAAAGCCTTACTTGAATTAATTACAAATATTTTATTTATTAACAAACATAAGATGGCAACAGTTAAAAATTTTAAATAATTGAGATAATATTTCCGATCATTTCCATACAAGTAAAATCACGAGAAATACGCAGACGACAATCTATTACGATTTATCTTTCTTATTGTTGCATTAATAAAACTATTTTTATTCGCAAAAAAAAAAAAAAAAAAAATCAACACCTCTTGGAGCGATTGGAGAAAAAATTGAACCGAAGCCTGTTTACGTATGGATTCACATATATTCCAAATTTCAATCAGAACGTAGCATTATTTCTTGAGATAGGGAAATGGAAAAAAAGAACAGGCGATTGCGCTACCCCCCTTTTTAGCTGTTGACACCAAAATAAAATCAGCTCTTATACCCACTAAGGGCTACTTGTCAAAAATTTTTTGTTTGATTCCGTTCGTTATTTCTTGAGATACAGCAGTCACAATTGACGACAAAAAACGTTCTATAACTCAAACCCCGTTTGAGCTATTGACACCAAAATTGAATCAACTCTTGCTCTTGTTAGGGGCAACATATGGACCAAATTTTGTTTGATTCCGCCAGTTACTTCCTGAGGAATAGCAAGCACGCGTAACTCAAAAAATGTCCCATTGCTCCACCCCCCTTGGAGGAATTCGCGCCAAAAACCAATGGGCACAAGTTCACATAGGGGCACATATGTGTACCAAATTTCGTTCAATTTCATTCGGTAGTTTTTGCTGTACAGCGGCCACAAAAAACTGGTCACACACACACAGACAGACAGACATTTTCCAAAAATAGTCGAAATGGACTCAACACACCTCAAAACATTCGAATCCGTCAAAATTCGAAATTCGAAAATTTTCACGAATCTAATACTTTCTTCTATATATTAGATAGATAAGAAAGTAATAAAGGTTTTGAATCTTTTCTGCTTAGTAAGAATTGTACCTGATAATTTACTAGTTTTTAAGGTAGTTGATTAATAATTTCATTTCTACAGCATTGAGAAAAAGAGAGCAGAAAATAAATAAATGAATCTGATTAATTAATAGTAATCTGTCTAATAAATCTAATAAATCAAGAAATTATAATTGCTGTGGAAAAGTGTCTGGAATCAATGCTGGAATTTAACTTTTATATTTGCTGCTGCAATTTTTTGTAGAGGTAAAGTCGCATTATGTAGGGTACATCAGTTGGTATGCAGAAATTTTCTTACACTTCCCGAATGCTTCAAGTTAAAAAATGAATTCTAGTTTATGGAAATGAAATGTTTGCTGTAAGTAAGGCTATTTCAGTTTTAACAGTTATTTCATGTCATTAGGTTGGTTTTTGCTTGTCTTCAAACGATTTCACTTAGTTTTTCAAATCAATAAATGGCACTTTTCCGTTAAAGGTATGTCACTTAATTTGGTGACTTGTTTACTTTCTATCTTAGCGACAATAGAAAAATTGTTCAATCAGACTTGCAATATCTACAATTATGTGGCAACTGTAAAATTTAGAAATTGAAGTTAGTAAATGTCATTAACTGCAAAATTTGTAGTTCGCAATAGAAAATAAAAAATGCTACAAGTGACGTACATACCTTTAACTGAAATGTGCCAAAAAATATTGAACATATTTATTATTATTAATTTATGATTGAACTTGATCCACTTGAACCTTTCTCTTATTTTTTTTTTCTTCATGAAGTTTTTTTATGACAAGAAAGAATTTTTTATTTAAGTTTAAAACATTACTGTAATTACTAATACTTTGCAATTTGTATAATCCTTTGGGAACTCACGAAAATGTGTAGTAAACCGAAAATTTGTACCCGTATCTTTTTAAAGCTCATTGTTAGAATTTTGTTTTATTTGCTAGCACAAATTTAGTAAAAATTAGATCCCCTTGCCTTGCCTTTTAATGAAATTAATTCATTTCTAGCCTTAAAAACTTTTTTAATCAATTAAATGTTCTTGCTTAATTATTTCTAGATCGCACCCATGGCCAACAGTTTAAAAAGGATTTCGATGCTAGTCTTAATAATGTTGAAGATTTAATACAGCTTATGACTCAAGAAGTTGAAGATAGGCAAGAGCTCATATTATTGCTTGAACAAAGTGAAATATATTATGACACTCAAAGAGGAGAAGCTAAAATTGTTGCAAATGTAAGTAAAATAGATTAGCACGTGTGAAGAATTCGCATATTCAAATTAAAGTCATAAAATTGATTTGTTCATAGATTTATTTATTTGAATATTGAACGCAAATAAAAATGATCTAAAATTGAGAACAAATAAGATTGTGTTGAATAAAAGGGGGGGGGGGGTAAATTTTTTTTAAAAAGCATAAAAATCTTTCTTGTACATGTAATGTTAAGGTACATGTAATTCAAGTATGTGTAATGTAAAGGTTTTTGTTTTGTGTTTTTTCAGTAGTGAATCTTCCGCCACATAGCAAATTTCTAGTTTTATATTATTTAACCTATTGTTAAAACTTTAATTACAGCAACACGGGACAAAACAAAAAATGCGGGAAACAGTACCTATAGTTGATTGCGAGTAATTTGAAGCTTGTTTTAAGATAAGAATGGAATAAGGATGCAAAAATTTAGAAACCATAGTTTTTATTGATGTTACTTTATTGTAAAATCAATAATAAAAAAGATTCTTGATCACAAAAAAAAAAAAGAACCTGTTACGAAATTTGCAAGCATAAAAACAAAACCTTTTCTTTCATGATTGTGCTCTTATTTTGAACTAATTTTTTTTAATAAAATGTCATTTTCCTTTTTTTAAACATTTATTTGCAAAAAAAAAAAAAAAAATGTGCCTCCTGATTTTTCCCTAAACCATAGTTTCCCAAACTGTGGTCCGCAGACCCCCGGGAGTCCGCAATGCTATCCAGCTAAAACGTTAAATATTATTGAGATTGAAGGATGAGTAACGATATTTTAATTCAAAAGGAAAACACATTCTGGATCACAGCATTACGACGCTGCCTGGGGATGTTTGCCTAAACCATAGTTATTAAATAAATTCCTAATGTGCCTAAAAATACAATTCAGGGGAAAAATTAACACACTTAAACTAGGCTAACAGTTCACTAACTTCAAAAGTTCATTTTTATCAGTAACTGGTTTTAGAAATTTGGTGATAACAATTTTATTCTTTATTAAATTTGAAACAGAATTTTACTTCTATAACTCAAAATAATAATGTAAGAAATGAAAACCAGACAAGCTCATTAAAATATACAGAACAAAGAATAAATAATTTTAAAGGAAAAAGCATAAAAATATATTAGAAAAAAATTGATTTAACTGCGCCAAATCATTTTTTTTCCTTTTCGCCCCGGGGGGGGGGGGCGAAGTTTGTCATTTTTCCGGAGGGGGTTCGTGGAGGTCTGAAGTTTCAGAACCTCTGCTCTAACTCTCAATTTAAGCAGGAGTTTCTAGTCTTTTCTTAACATTTTCTCTAAACAGGGAGATTAACCTATATGCAACTTTATGTAGTAAGTTCTCTTTATTTTCTTATTTTTAATATAAATTTTTAGAGTGTCTCAGTTATCTTGATGTATTATGGTTGAGTTATGCATCATTTTTGATATCAACAGTGCAGCAGTTCTCTGAGAATTTTCTTTTATTTGTTTATTTATATATTTTGGACACACTTTTTTAAGGGTGCAATGTTTCTATCGGTAAGTTTGCTAATTGTACTTTTTAATATTACTTTTAAAAACATAGTGGCATTAAAGTTTTTTCTTTTCTTGTAAATTTGTTATCTGTATAACCTGGAAAAATCCTAGTTCAGCAGAGTTTAAAGGTTGTACTGTATTAAGCGGTTTCAGTTGTGTGTGGTGATATTAGTTAAGTGTGAAAATTAAATCTTGAAAACGGTCTCTGTATCTAATATACAGTGTGGAGCTTAATGTTAATTGATGTCAACATTCAGAAATTTTTATTCTTTCCATTAAAATGGTAATTTAGTCACTGGAATTTTTTTTTTTTTTTTTTTTTTTTTTTTTTTTTTGACTTGCTTGCTGCAATCTAATCTAGAATAATAGTTAACCCTAGTTAATTTTCATTTTTAAATGTGGAACTTGTGTAAAACTAGTTCAATAAAAATAAAGAATGATAACTGACTGAATGCTATAGTTAATTTTAACAATGAAAATATCACACAAAAATGTGTTAGTTAACAGCAGAATAGTGGTGCCCAACCTATGACCCGATCGCAATATGTGGCCCACAAAACTGATCCATGTGGCCCATAAAAATGTTCAAGATTACAAATCAAAAAAATATATTATACAGCCTTCCAAAACAACCAATCATCTTAATTTGATATTACAAATGTTTATTGCAAATTTAATGCCAAACACTTAGAAGTTGTATAATAACAACAATTCTTGGTATGTAATTTCCTTTCCTTTTCGATTTTTTTTCCATTGTTTAAAATATTTAAATACATTTTATTTTTGTATGTTCTGATCTAGTCGTAAGTATTACTTCAAAAAGCGGCCAGTTTCAAACCAATTAATTTATTAAAAGTCACAAGGGAAGTTGCTTGCCGTTTGGTTCGCACAGTCAGCAGAAAGATAGTTCTGTGATTAAAGTTTTGAAGTTTTATGAAGAAGGAAAATAAATTCTTCACTAGGAATATTGGTTTATTTATTTATTTTTTCAAAAAGTATTAAAATGTTTTTTGATCTATAAGCAAATTATATCATCATACAACTTGCAGTATCAAAGTTAGACTGTATTTTAACGTATAAGGATTGGGGGGGGGGGGGTGAATTGCATTGGATTTGAGTATGAGAAATTTCTAATCACCTTTTTGATGAAAATTTCAATTACAACTTCCTGAAAAGTTGAAAAAATTAATTTTTTAATTTTTCCAGCGTTAAAATAAACCCCTTCAAGGAAAAAAAGGTTTTTTTCCGAAATTTTCTATTTTTTTCTCGATACGTTCGGATAAATCTGCAAAGGTTTGTCACTGACATCATAGCTACATTGACTTCTGATGTCATCAGAATGGGTGGAGCTACATTTTTTTTCTGTCTTCTCTGAATAAGCAAATTTACGTTGCGTTTCCTCTTGCTATTTTTTTTTTAAATTCACTTTTCCTTCCTTTTCTTTTACTTTTGCAAATCTTACGACAATGATGTGACACCTATAACTTCCACAGGAAATAAGAGCATGTGCATATGGGTGTCGGGGCAGGGAGGTGGAAGGAGGTGTTCTTTTCTTATACCTCAGGGCTTTTGAAAAAAAATTAAAAAACAATTTTCAAATGACATTTTTTTTATATTATTTTTTTTACTAGTTATTTATAACAAATTAAAAAAAATAATAATAAAGTTTTCTTTTATATTTAGGTGTTTATATTATTTTTAAGGGAATTCTTACAACCCTAATTCAATTTTGACAAAAAGTGCAGATAGCATGGCAGTATTCGTTTCATTCTTGGTGATGTATTGATGCTGCAATATGTAAATAGAACCATACTGCTATGGGAAAGTAAAGGGCAGTATCAGCAGAAATGAGTTTTGGAGATATTTGAAGAAACACATTTTGGAATCCATACTAACAATAGGGAAATGTTAGACACTTTTTTTGCAGGGCCAGATTAAGGTATCGGCACATAGGGCACAGGCCCAAGGCACCAACATTTGGGCGACCAAATCTGTAGGTAAAGTTTTAATTGGACTAACTGCATATTGCACTACAAGAAGAAAAAAATTAAATATAAAAAAAAAATTCCCCTTAGCAATTTAATCTTTTTTTCAAATTCCAAAACCACTTCAAGTTTAACACTTTTAAAAGTTATATCATACATAATTTTCATGTTCACGGCTTACTGCAACATTCAAAGCATGACAACCTCTTATTTTAGAATGTTTAATTATAGTATATTACCGTCTATTCACAGATTACATGGAATTGGCGAACAACTTAGTTAAGAAGAGTATCTGAATAAGGGGGAAAAGTAAAAAATTTGATGCACATGTTCAGCTTATTTGAATGTGACTCTGCTTAATTAAGAGGCTGACATACATCTACAAAAGCTGACATTCCTGAAAACTAATAGATCCGTCCATTTGGGCCTGTAAACCAGGTGTTTGCCTTTCGGTGGTCAGACTGTATTTTACTACAACTTTTATAATGTAGTATGGTGATAGCTTATATTGTCAAATGTTGCTAGCTTATATTGTGATATAAGCTGCCACCAGATTAGCACAGCTGTGTATTTATACCCAAGTATCAAAGTATTTTATTGCTTCACTATATAGAATAACCGTAGGGGGGGGGGACCAAATAAATTTCATGCCCATTGTCTTCAAAAATCATAGTCATGCACTATTTTTTGTGTTTCATTTTCAGCAGAAACTGAATGAGCAAGCTTGTTCAATAAAGCTTAAGTACAATTGGTGACAAAAATGCAAGAAAAATGAAAAAAATTTTGGATACTGTTCTTTATTTTCCTATGGCAGTATAGGCGATGGTAGCAATGAAAATGAGTTAAAAAACAAAATACATTGGAATTATTATACTTTTCTACTATATTTTTGTAAGTAGAATAATTCCAATGCAATACAAAAACAGAAAATACCAATTGCTTATTGCTCAGCTACTGAAAATATTGTAATGTTTTTAAATGTGTATGGTTTAATATTTATTACCCAGGCTTATAAAAACTTTGGTCAAAGAGTAAAAACTCTCCAGAAGAAACTTGATGAGTTAATAGCAACCTTTCCTAGTCCTATACCATCACCATGTCCTGATGCTCCATCACCTACTACTTCAGACCATGAGTTGGAATTGAAACTCCCCAATGAAAAAAGTGAGTATTAAAACTTGATCATTGTTATTTATGTATTACAAATGAACCTCCTAGTTAACCAACACTCAAACTTACTTTTGGAAGAAACAAGCTTTTGCTTTCTACATTTATTCTAAGTTAAGAGTTCATGTGTGTCTATTTGAGCTGTGGTATTTTATTCAAAATGAGCCATACTGGTGCACATTCCACAATGGCGCAAAATTGTAAAAAATTATTTTTCTTTATATATGCTCAGTGGCAGATTTTCTGGTTTGGGGGCTCGTCACAATTCATTTTTCTTTGACTTGCTTTTCCGAAAGCAAAATTGTCATTTTTGATTTTGGATGCAACTGTATTTACATTTTATCTCTTTGTTTTCTTGAAATAAGTTTAGTCCTGTGCTCAATGGCACATCTTTTTGTCATTGCAGAAGTTCCCATCCCGCCCCCTAAAATGGCGTATCACTTAAATATAATGATATGCCCCATCCCCCCTCCCCCCAAAAAAATCAGTGGTGCAATCTGCACCATTAATTTTTTTTAGGTTGACCATATTGACATTTGCATGGCTATGGATTGCAGTAAACCAAGGGTGTAAATAAATATTTTTATATGTTTTGATAATGTCACTGTATTGTGTTTGTAATTTGAAATTTATGTAAATGAACAATTATAAAAAATTCTAACATCTTAAAATATTGTGAATGAACAGAAACAAAATAAATGCCTTATTTTTAAGCAGTTCTAGTGAGATCTGTACTGACATGGAGTGACATCTATCTGAATGGTCTCATACTACGCTAGATGCCACTTCAGATAGTTTCTTCACTCCATGGGAGAGAGTTAGTTTCCTCTGAACTCATAAACCTTGTTAAAACAGAGCCAGCAATAACAATTTAATTTTTAAACTTACACTAGAAGAAAAAATATAAAAATTTTATAGTGCAAAGCAAATGAAAACATTCATTATGAAAAAAAAAATTGTAATTTTTTTGGGGGGGGGCCTCAAATTAGGAGGCCCCAAAGCCCTTGCTTCTCGGGCTTACAATTAAATCAGGCCCTGGTCCTGTACTCGACATCTTTCCTAAAAATGCTCATGACTTGGGAAAAAAGTGATCTAGTTTAGGAATGAAATATAAATGTGACATAAATTCAAACTGAATAACTTTTGAATTTGTTTGCTTAAGGGTCATTCTCCAAAAAGTGTAACTTTTCTGTCATATGCCTTTTACAGTAAAATCTTTAAGGAACAATTCATTCAACAATGATTTTTAATTTCATCGAAAATATATCTATTTAAAAGTGCCAACAATTTTTTAATAATAATTTTTATTTTAATATATTTTTGGTTCACAACATGTGAATTCTCACCTCTTTGGTATGCACACACCTGGTGTGACTGTTTAAGTTACTTAATAACTTGTTTAATTAAAAGTATATACTTACTTATTTATTATTCCTTTCACAAGTGTCTCAAATACTAATTGTTTAAGCATATTTAATTTTTCAATATTGTGTTTTAGTTTGTTTTAATAGGACAAAAAGTCATGTCACACAATAAATTCACACCTCCAGTAACTAAACACAAAATGCCATTCCTCATTAACACGTGGCAGTAATGACTTCAAAGTTTATTTTATGTGATACAAGGGAGCTTCCTTGTTCATTTTCAGCCGTAGTTGAAGTTGTGAGATTTTTGTCGAAAACAAACAGTGTAGGGAATCCGATTCCTACACTTTCAAATTTCTTTTCACATGGTATGCAGCCAGTTGTTGTTTTTACCTCTTTTTTTCTTTTCCTTTCTTTTCGTTTCAATTCTTTACAATTGCATTTCATTTTGCTTAGCACTACAGATATACTGTACCTGCATTTAATGAATTTGTTGCAATAAGAAATGAAAGACTAAAAGTTGTATTTTTCTTTATTTTATACTAATTAGAATACCAAGTGTTTGTTTTATTGAATAGATGTATTCCTGTACTATGTATAGAACAAGTAGGTTTTTTTACTTCTTAAGTGAATGACATCATCAGTTTCATTGGATTTTAAACTGCAGTCAAAAATACAGCCATTTTGGTATTTTTAGGCCTTTTTAAAAGTTTAATTTCATCTCCTACTAGCCTTAACCCCTTGACCATCCTGATACCACTCCCTCAGTCTATTGGGATTTTGTAACAAAGACTTGAAATAAAAAAAAACCATTGAAACCATCAGCAACGACAGCAAATTTTGTCCATCAGATTTAATTTATACTAGTTGTAAAATTCAAAGCTTATTTCTACACCAGGGTCTGCCCCACCTCTCTTCTAATTCTCATATTGTAAACATTTTCTTTTTCAACCAAAAAGGGGAAAAACCTTCTATCAAAGTATGTCATTGATATGCATTTTAATACAGTTAAAATTTGATATCTCGAATTTGAAGGGAGCATCAAAAAAAATTCAAGTTAACGAAAATTCGAGTTATTCAAAATTCTTGGGTAACTGGGGGGGGGGATAAAATGCAAAAAATACTTGACTCTTTGAAAATAAATGTATATATTATTCAAAAAACACTTACTGATACATTGAATCATTTAAAAAAGAATCAATGCTGATTTGCTTCAAATTCAAGTCTTTTTCTCGTTCCACTACAATTTCTAAATGAGAAAACTCTATAAAAGTCTCTTCTGTCATATGTGGATGGGATTTGATGAATCTTCGTAGCACATCAGTAGCAGATAGGGCTTCTTTGTAGATTTTTAGTGAGGATTGCAGATCTCTTCTTCTTCATCCTTTTCGGAAATTGGATCACCAGCAATTATTTGAGAAAGAATTTGGTGGTCTTCCCATTGACCACATACTGCAACTTCTTCATCAACATTTAGGAAGTCTTGGAATTGCACTTTATTTAAATCCAACCGTTCAGAAAGTCGTCCCCAGTCTGTCCTTGACACACTCTTTTCAGTTTCATCATTTATGTCGCATACAGGGACATCCTCTTCATTCTTTTTGAATCCAGCTTTCTTAAAGCAATTTCTGGTGGTTGAGGAAGTTACACCATTCCAAGCTTTGCATGGCTTCTAATATGGTCACTCCAGAAGGCTTGACTCCTTCAGTTTCAGCCAAAAGTTTCTTCACAACTTGATGGCGATATTTGATCTTAAAGCTGTGAATGATCCCTTGATCAAGGAGTTGTAATTTTGATGTCATGTTCAGGGGAAGAAACTCAACCTTTATGTAATCTAATTTCTGAATTACGTTGTGGGCTTTGCAGTTATCAATGAACAGTATGATTTTACGTTTTTCTCTTTTCATTTTCCTTTCTAATTCTTTTTGCCAATTTTCAAAAATTTTGGAAGTCATCCAAGCTTTAAGGTTAGAATCCTTAACAAAAGGAAAGGATTTCATGCCTGACAAACACCATGGTTTGGCTGATTTTCCAATCATTAGCGGCAGTAGTTTTTCAGTCCCATCCATGTTGGCCCAAAGCAGCAAAGTCAATCTTTCTTTACTTCTCTTGCCTGCTTTGCAGGCTTTTTCTTTTATGGCCATGGTTTTATCCGGAGTGCATTTAAAAAAAAGTCCAGTTTCGTCAGCATTAAACACATTTTTTTCATCATAAGTTTGCAGGATTAAATGTAGTTTTTCTTTAAATTCCACGCAGACTTCCTCATCAACACTTGCACTTTTGCCGCATACCTTAAGAAATGTAATGTTGTTTTGGTTTTTGAAATTCTCCAACCATCCATTGTTGCTTCCTTTGAAATTTAAATGGCCCAGTTCCTTAGCAAATGCTTTGCTTTCTCTTTTATCAAATTTCCATTCTGAGGGATGTTTTGTGCTCTGTATTACTCTATCCAAACCATTAGACATTTTTCCATATCATGAAACTCGCTAACTCGAATTCTCTTTTGTTTCTCAAAGTCGTCAACACACTTTTCTGGAATAGATTCTTTGTTTTTCAAAATGGTCGATAAGGTACTGCTTGGAATTCCAAACTCTTGCAATTTCTTTTTTCTTTTTGGAACCTTTTTCCACTTTGATAAGTCGTTTCTTCTCCTGAATAGAAAGCGTATTTAATTTTCGTTTGATTGCCATAGCTAACTATGCATAAATAGATTATTTTGAAAGTTATCTGAAACTATTCCTGTACCACTGTACGCGATGTGAAGATAGAACAGAATGAGGGTCCAGCAAAACTGTTACAAGAAGCAGCTGTCCTCCCCCCCTACTCCCCTACTGTCTTCCCGCCAGCATTTCAGAGCTCCTCTCCTGCAGGTGTGTGACCTTGAAAAGTCAGAAGAAGGCCGGAGGGGCAGAAGAGGGTGAAATGCCAGAAGGAGAGGAATGTTGAAAATTCGGAGCGCGATAGAATAGAATAGAATAGAAACAGGTTTGCACGCATTTTGGAAGAAGAAAAAAGGAAATGGAATCCGAGTGAAATAGCAAAACATTTCGTGTTATCGAGGGCTTAAAGCTGAAAATTTCGATTAAACAAGGTAATTTTAACATTGACAATATAGGAAGTATGAAGGGGGAAAAAATTTGAGACATATCAAAAAATTCGAGTTATCAAGGGTTGACTGTAGTGACATTCAGTTCAAACCTCTTAGAGGTCCAGATTGCCAAGTTTTTGTTTCATGGATATTCAGACTCAAAAAACTTCAACAATTCTTTATTTCTTTAACAATCATTCAAAACCTTATTTCTTTGTATGATTTGTTGGTCCTTAAAAATATTTAATGAGCTTCTTAATGATAATTGGGAAAGATCTATGGTTTCTTACTTAAAAATTTATGACGCAACTGAAATATGTTAAGCACTAGGTTTTCATTGATTGATCTTATTTAGTAAATATGACATAATTTTTTTTTTTTTGAAATGAGTTATTTTTCAATGATGTTTTGAAAAATTAAAACATATGAAACTCAAAGCTGGTCATATGCTTTTAATCCAGCACCAGATGAGATAGAAAACCTGGACAATGTTCCATCTCCAGTTGGAACGCCTGAAGGTTTAAATCTTTCTCCTGAAACTAAAGAAGTGAAGACTGAATCACAACCTGCGTCTACAAATAGTGTAGGAAATCCAATACCTACGCTTTCAAATTTCTTTTCACATGGTAAGCAGCTAGTTGTTGCCTTTACCCCTTTTTCATGTCTTTTCTTTTCGTTATTTGATTCTTCCTGTGAGAACTCCTGCAGTTTTTTTTTTTTTTGGTTATATTATGTTAGAGGGTCAAGTAATGTTTTTTTTTCTTTCAAATATATCTGTACTTTTTTACTAAGTTTTTATTTTTAATCAATGATGTAACTTCTCTAGTTATCAACTACCTGTTGCCATGTGGTAAAAAAAAGTTTCAACACAAAATTAATAAAAATCAATTGATTATGGAGCAAAATATCTGTAGATCAGTTTGGATATCAGGTAAATTATTTTTTTTTGTCATATACAGATCAGAGTAAAGAGAAATCGGGTGGTGCAATGGTGGGTGAGGCTACCCGCTAAGGTTAATTTATTTTTCCCTGGGTTTGTCTTCAGTACTAGTCTTTTGAATAATAAGAATCATGCATTTTCCTTTGACAATCGTTAGAGTATACTCAATCGACTTTTCAGTCCTTTCTCAGTACTTTCTAAAAGATTGAAAGCGTTAAAATTTGGCAAACATTCAAACTGCCATTTCAGATATTTTGCTCCAAAACCAGTTGATTTCATCAATCCAGAGTTGAAACTTTGTGCACTACATGCCAATTGGTGGTTGATAATGAGGGTAAGTACATCATTAAAAATAAAAAGTAGTAAAAATATTATATGTTGGAAAAAAAAATACAGCATTACTTTTTGGTCTCCCTAATAGCTTTTAAAAAATTGCATGGATGGTCTGCACTTTATAGATTTCTCTTTTTTCATTTTTCTTTTTGCCTTTTCGCTTCTTTTGTCTGAGTTTAAAGTTAATATAATGAGAGATGCTTTTGTACTTACTTACAGTCAATGTGACAAAGTTATTTTGTGTGCCTGTTTGTATCAATGCTGTCATTGTTTAAGACTTTTTTGTTAACTTGCATTCTTACTTCTAATTAGTGTGTACTACTATTATTTACTTGCATACTTAAGTTGATTCAGTTATTCACAAGCTTACAAAATTGAAATGTTTGCCTGATGATTGCCATAAATATATGTAATTCATGTTATGAAGTAACGAAGAATTAAGTTCGATTTTTCTGTATTACTTGAGAGCAACTATTATATTTATACATACATAAGTTATATGTTAGACAAGGTTTTTTTCCCCTCTCTCTTCGGTAGAATATTGTATCCTTTAAACTTTGAAACAAGTTTAACACCTTTTCTTAATTTACAGCAGTATCTTTTATCCTGCTGGCATTTCAGTGTTCGTAATATTATTCTCCTGTGTATTCTATGCCCTTGTGAGATTGTTCGCTTTGTTCTTCACAAAGTGCAACATGTTAAGGAAAATGATCATGAAGCGAGTGCCAAAAGTACTTTCAAGCTCACATTACAGTTAACATTATATAATTAGGATCTTTTTTTTCCCTCAAAATGTCTTAGTGGTGTCTCAAAAACCAGCCCCTGAAATGTGCCTTGCTGCACCAATACGAAGATCTGATGCCGTATTGTGTTAAATAACATCCGTAACTGAACGAAACTAGCGTGCTTTAATTTTAGTATCAAAAATGAACAATACATGTTATCACTACAACCACACTACTGAGAAAGTCTTCAAAAGCAATGAGTGACTGATAGAATGGCACATTCTATACTTAAAAAAAACTTTATCTCTCTTAGTGTAGAATCTTGTTCCCATTTTATATTTTCAATTTTCATTTTTTTCATGTTGACAATTATTTTTTGTTTGTAATAAATTATATTAGTTCTATCTGGCTTATTTGTTTATGTTTAATTATAATTTCAACTGTGCACAATTTCCTCACTGATACTTCTCATGTTTCAAAAAAAAAAAAAAAAGTTTTTTCTGTTGTTTAACTTCTTATTTTCTAATTCCTTTTTAACTGGAAATTATATCTCTTATGAAAATTATGATTAAACTTTTCCCATCATTCATTTTTGTTTTAACTATGGAAAGTTTGATTTATTAGTATGTGCCCTCCTTCAATTTTTCAAATTGCTTTTGATCTTCCTTGCACTTGTTTGCAAATGTTGTTTTTAAAGGTAAATTAATGAATTTTGTTCTTGGAAAATAAAATCTCCAAAAAGAACATTTATTTATTGACAGAAAAGTTCTTCTTGCAATGTTTTTGGTCAAAAATAATTCAGGTATAACTTTTGCCAGAAGAGAGAATTACAAGTATTTTTTATTATCTTTTAAAATTAGTTGCTATCAATGTGTTTCATATTTAATGAAGATTATTTTTTTCCTATTTTTATGCAAAGTATATATATGACTCCTCTTTCTTTAGAACAAAGTGGGATGACTTCATGGCTGGATGCTTTTGCAAATAAAAGCAAATCCTTACCAGACCCTGCTGAAACCCCGAGAAATGATCCTAGTAGTCTTGAAAGTAGATTGTCAAATTTACTGCAAAATATTCCAAATTTGCCAGCAGGGCTTCAAACTTCACTCTTCAGTAACGTCTCTTCAGGTAACAATACTCCTCTGCTGGATACAGCAAATTCTCCGGTATCCAATAAAAAAGATAAGACAAATGACTCCCTGGCGGGAGTTGATATCACCCCCAAAGATGAATATAGTGGACAGAACACTCCTCTTCAAGATGAAGATACTCATTCAAGTCATTCCTTCTTCACAAAATTAGCTTCGAGTAACAAAACCCATAGTCCAAAAGATATATTAAAAGGCCTCACAAGTTTAATCCAGTCTGCTTCCGCAGAGAAGAGTGATGGAATGCCAAAGAAGGAAGTATATTTTGATCATTCGAACCCCTATAATCCATCAGGAGGAATGTCTTCATTTATTAAAGATAATGCCCCATCAGTTTCTCAGGCATCACAGATTTCATCGTCACCATCAAGTTATTTTAGCTCACCTCAACCTGGACTGCCTGCACCCTTAAACACTTCACCTGTTGCTCAAACTTCAGCATTAAATTCATATCAAACTGTACCTTTACATACCATACCATCATATTCATCAAAACCAGAATCTGATGAAAATGAACATTTGTCATACATTCCATCTCTAGTGCCTTCAACTGTCCACGATGCATTTGATTTTGTTCCGGATAGTTATGGAGCTGAAGAGTACAATCCAGAAATGGATCATTTTGACACTGATATGGCCATTGACAATATTGACAGCACAGATGTGCCATCTCCTGAAGCAGAACCTCCTGAAACTGTTATCGATAAAATGCCTCGATCTATAGGAGGACGCAGGTTAAGTACTTTAATTACTGTTGTGACCAAAGATTCGCCGGATGACAGTCTTCATACAGACACACCATACAGTTTAGATACAATGTACACAGGTGACATAGATCACAGAGTGAAAAACCCACCGACATGGGAAAACAACTCTGTTGTAGTCACAGAGACAGTTCTAAGTGTTCCTCAAAGTTGTGTTACCACTACTACAGTTATATCCTCTCCTACTGAAGAATTTTTCATCGGCAAGGAAGTATCTGTGCCTCCATTTTACAACGCATCAGTACCACCACCACCATTGCCCCCTGTTATGGAGCAAAAACCTATTGAACTTGGACCGGTGAATGGCCAAAATGTGAAGCCATTGGAACCATTACCACAGATTATGAATACGCCGCCTCCAAACTGTCGCCTTTCTCAGATTGAAACTGTGCAATCTCACCGGGAGAATATTAATGGGAGGTGGTTTGGAGATGACTGGTCTGAGCCTGATCATGAGGTCAGATTTTATGAACCAGATTTCCCACCAATACCACCACCTCCCATGCCTGGACACATACAGAATCAGCCGCCACGGTTTTTTGATAACAAAAGGAACTTCCCTCCACCAAATTTCCAGCCTCGGAACAATTGGATGCCGAGGAATCGTCCGGATCGCTTTCATCCTCACCATCCATACAGGTCCGGGCCACCTCCTAATAACAAAAGATTTCCTTTCAGAGGCAGAGGTTGGGGAAGGCAACAACCCAGGTTTTAAAAAAAATAAACTCAAGTTCAAAACAAATTTGTAAATTAAATGTACCATAGTTTTCTTAACATTTGTACATTTTGTTGATTTATAAGTAAATATTGATAGTTATTTGTCCTTGGTTCTTTTGACACTTAAAAGAAAGCAGTCGTTACGAAATTTTTGCTTTATTTTGTCTTAAACTCATACCTTGACATTATTGAAAAAAAGTTTTGTTTTAGTTTAAATTTATTACTGTTATTACTACTTTTTAAAAGAGAAGTGATGTTTATGAATTGCATGTTGAATACATATATATATATATATATATATATATTTTTATCTGGCACTATGTCTTGCTATTTTCAAACAATATCGTGTGATCAAAAGTGCTGAACTGGACACTTTATTTAATAAAATCTATTACACAAATTGAAGCTTTTAAGAATATTTTATTTAGATATACAGTCATACCCCGAGATTTCACAAATTCATTGGGATAGAAACTTTTATACGTTAAATCAGGGTTCGTCGTAAAACTGGGGTGTGAAAAAAGAATTTATAAAACTGCATTTACCTTGTCTGAAACCCCTAATAAGCAACTGCCAAAAATATCCAGAATAAGAAAGTGTACACTAAATAATTCAGCATTTCACAACTTATTACACACTAGTTAATTTAAAATTTTAAACTGCTGAGTAATTGATGTTTGATAATTTCCTTGATACTTGTCTCAAAATAGTTCTCTTTCCACTTTATGGAGAGAAGAAAATACTGTCATTTGCAGTTTGCTGCATGAGATATGTTTTTGCAGTTTCCAGGCCATGTAAAGCATTTCAAAAAGTAACAGTTTAAATGGGAGTTTCATTATCGGACAATATGGATATCCAATATTTCCAAACTCAAATTAACAAAAAAAAGTTTTTTTCCGGCTGTTAAAATAATTCGTTAATTCGGGATTTATTTTTCGGTAAATAGAGATTTTTGTCTTCATTGTTGTTGGGAATAGAGAAAAATTTGTTAAATCGCGAAATTCGATAAATAGAGGTTTGTTAAATCTAGGTCCGGCTGTATTTTGTATCTTTTACAGTGAAACCTGTGTAAGTTGACCTCTTGCGATGCAGTACTTTGGTAGTCAACTTAGACAGGTGGTCAACTTATAGAGGGTAGTAATGATTTTTTTTTTTTGGTCATTTCTTGCCCTATACATTCATTTTTTAACTAATTGGAATACTTTAAACTCATGTTCATTGTTTAAAATTACTTTAAAATAATAAGAAAAAAAATGTTGTTTAAATATTTTTAGAGATTATTTACCAGAATGGCATGCAAAGTATCATACAAATTCAAAATTTCTGTAAATCGATTTTTAAAAAAATCTCATAGCTTATAAAAAACTACTTACTTGATATTAACAATTCCTAAAAATGTATGACAAGTCAAAATGACTCAAATTCTTCATTGGATTTTTCCCTGTACATTTGTAACCATGGCAATCTACCTTTCAACAAAATAAATCTTTATTGAAGTTTGGCGCATTTTTTGGGACTTAACATTAGCCCAATGTTTTTCGATGGAAACGTAAATATTCATAGGTTTTTCTAAAATGTCTGGTTGCTTATTTGAGGCATCTCTGATTAAACTTTTTGTACAATCTAATGCTTTTGCCAAGTGGTCAACTTACAAAGGGTTTTTTACAATACCCCAAACCAAAGCTGGTGTAAATTAGTGGTCAAGTTACAGAGGTTTTCCTTCATTACATAAGACAGGACTAAATCTGTTCCTGACAAAAGTGGTCAACTTTACAGGCTTTACTGTATTATGTGTCGGAGAGACTGTTAGGTTAGTACAAGGAATTGGGTTGCCAAATCTTTTTTTTATTTTCTTGTCTAAGTGAGGCAAGGGCAGATCCAGAATTTGTTGATTAGGAGGCGATTGATCTTTATATTACCTGTCTCATATTACATATCTTATTTACTCATGCATAGAGCATTTTTATTTAAATCATGTAAATATAACTTGGCTAATATAGCAATGTTGCCTTGGAGTGGAAGATAGAAGGTCTCTGAACCTATTCATTTCCTTTTACATCATTAAAGGCATTCTAAAAATGAGTTTTTCAAACTTCAAATTTTGGAAAAATTCAAGGGAAATTTTCCAAAACTCCCTCTTTCTAACATCGTTAACCCATTAACGCCCAGTGTCCTCGTTTGAGGACAGCCAATAAATCATTATTTAAAAGCTCTATAACTAACTTAAATCTGTTATTTCATTATTCTGAGGGTAGATGACAGCACTATAGATATTCTATTCTGGTTCCACATTTTTGCGGTTATTTTTTAGTGTTGTTATTTGGATCGTCATTTTTCGATTTTTCTAATGCTACATGTGCCTGTTCTTTTTGAATTTTTACACCAAAAATTATCAAGGTAAGTTTTAATATTATTTATAGTTGCCTTCCTTTAGAGTTGTATTGAACATATAAAATTTAATTAAATCTTTTCCCACTCACTTTTTGTTTTATATATTACATAACATATTGCTGTCCTCAATTGAGGACGCTGGGCGTTGAAGGCAAAATCAGAAGACTTTTGCAGACGCTAATTATATTTCTTTGATTGGAGGTTTTAAGCACATATTTGCATTCTGTTTACATTTAAAACACCTTAGACATTAAAAATAAGTTTACATTTTATTTTCAGATTGTTATCCCAATTACTCGCGAACATTATAAAATAGTATGCCTCGTAAATTTCTTACAATTGAAGAAGCTCTCAAATATTTGTTCTCAGAACAAATTGAAGCAGACATAATTTTAATTCCCCCTGAAGTTGATGAGCTCACAGATGAAGAGGATATTGATGATGAAGGCACAAATTTACCAGAAATATCTGATATCACTGGTACTGTGGAGATTGAAATTGCAGATAAAGACGACAGTGATGTAGAAGAGAACTATGATATGCCTCCATCAATCAAAAAAAAAAAAAAAAAAAAATTTACAAGGAAAAGAAGAAAAAAGTTAATTGGATAAAAAGTCAACCACAGTACACAAAATTGAAAGAAGAAATAAAAGCAAATGAATTTTTAGGTGACGACACAGACATATGGCAACTAAGTTAGAAACATTTCAAAATATTTTTACTCCAGAAGTTTATGACCTCATTCTAAGGGAAACCCTTAGGTATGCTGCTGAAATAAAAAATAGTCCGGACTATGCTCTATCTAAAAATGATTTGATGATATTTATAGGATTTTTAATATTTTCTGGATACGCTGTAGTGCCAAGTGAAAGAGATTACTGGTCCGACCATGAGGACTTGGGGATTGACTTAGTAAAAAAAGCATGAGCTGTAATTCTTACACCCTTTGAAAAGAAAGAGTGGCTGTCCCTCAACCAAAGATAATACGAGAATACAACAAGTTTATGGGAGGTGTTGATCAGCATGACTGGTACTTGGAAAAACACAGAATATCCATAAGGGGAAAGAAATGGTATTAGTGTTTGTTTACTCGAATGATTGATATGGCAGATGTAAATGCTTATATTTTGTATAAGACTCTGCGCAAAAAGGACGCTAAGAAACAAATGCCAATCAAGGACTTTCAACGTAAAATCGCTGTGACTTATCTGAAGAAGGGTCAAAGCAATCATGTAGAAAGAGGTCAACCAGCTAAAAATTCCTTGTCATCTGGTGTAGTTTTTGAGAATGAATTAATTTTGCAATTCATAATTTTTATTTAGAGTGCATGTTGTATAGATATTTAAATATAATTTTAAGAAATTGTTTTGAAAACCTTAAAATAAGATGCAAATCGCACATTTTTACATGTTAAAACAAAGTTCATTTACTTCTTCTACAATGAAGATTTTATATCCCTGAACGCCCAGCGTCCTCAAATGAGGACAGGCTGTAATTTTAAAATAAATTTAAAATATGTTTTAAT
The DNA here is from genome assembly GCF_026930045.1 of Uloborus diversus. Classification (NCBI taxonomy): domain Eukaryota; kingdom Metazoa; phylum Arthropoda; class Arachnida; order Araneae; family Uloboridae; genus Uloborus; species Uloborus diversus. The sequence goes on along the minus strand of NC_072731.1, from coordinate 83,389,457 downwards.
TTCAGGTTATATACTCTCAAGAGACAATAATAAGTCAAATTTAGTAGATTCGTTGAAATATATTCGGCAGAAATAATTTGGGCGTTAATGGGTTAAAGTACCTGAATCGTTCTACAATCTTGTTTTGACCGGGGCTGTACTTTGCTTTTCTTCTAATTAGAGTATGCAACAAAAAAGAATTTCTGGTCGGCAGTCTGGTTTTAAATAGTCAACTCCTACTAATTTTGGGTTGAGAAAAACGAATATGGTAGTTTCTTTTTTTAATTAGCTCTTGTGTTTAAGATACGCAAAAGCCCAATGGAGAAAAATGTACAACAACCACACATTAATTTCAAGGTAAGATTAAAAAGGGAAAAAAAATCCTGTGCAGTAAATGTTATTAAATTGGTCTGTTTTTTTAAACAACTAGTGGTACCCGCACTGTTTTGCCCATAATAGAAAAATTAAAAGGTCTTTTGATTCGCCTGTATAGTTACAAATAATTTATGGTGAATTTTCTCGCCAATTAGCTTGTACTCATGTTACGGTTCCACATTATGATAATTTCGTACTTTACTCGTCCATCTTGTGATAATTTTGTTCTTAAATTTGGAATAGAAAAAGAACCATATCGAATTTTCGAAAAATCGCTTTCATGTGCACACCCCCATGCTACAAACTAACTTTGTGCCAAATTTCATGCAAATCAGACGAACGGTCAAGGTGCTATGCGCGTCACAGAGAAATCGACAGAGAGACTTTCAGCTTCATTATTAGTAAAGAAAAGATATTTATTTTTCCAAAACCAGATGGGTGATTCTCCAAAAACCTGACATTTTCCAATCACATTTTTTTTTAAATAAAAATGCTGAAAAAAATTAAACGTTTTGTTATGAACTTATTAAGAGAAAAATAGAGGGAACTCACTTTAACTATGTTACACCCTCAAAAGAGGGGTTCAAATTTTCATACAGCAAGACACTGACAAGCAGCACCAGGAGAGTTACAAAATGAATTTTTTCATGGGTTATCAAAATGTAGCTATAGTAATAAAGAAATATGAGGGTCAGTCAGATCAGAAAGTTAGTTGCACTGCTCAAGAAAACCAAAAAAGGATTGAAATTTTACAATAACTTTATTGTTATCTTAAAGTTCCATTAAAAATCTACTTTTTCATCTAACCATCTCATTATTTAAGCATTTATCGATGCGTGGTACAAGTTTTTCAATGACTTCTGCGAAGAAATCCCGTCCAATGTCCAATAACCATTGTTGGGTTGCAGCACTTTCATTTCAACAAAAAAAAAAAAAAAAAAATCAATTGCTACATTAAAACTTTCTTTAAGTTAGCCATACACATTATGATAAAATTTACAAAAAGAAAAGTTAACTCAATACCTATGAGTTGTTTTATGGTTCAGGAAATACAAACATAAAAAACTAAAAGGGAATCAGCAATATTAATAACATATACAGTGACTCCCAAAAGTGTTCGTACACTTTGAAATTTTTTAATAAAACCAAAATAACTCGAAACTGAATTCAAATATGAAGTCCAATATTTTTTCACATTATTTCTACGTCATCTTACTACTATTATATATGCGAAAGTTTGTCTGTATGGATTTATGGATGTTTGTTACTCTTTCACGCAAAACTACGGATTTTGATGAAACTTTACAATAATATAGCTTATGCATCAGAATAACACATAGGGTAGTTTTCGTCTTGTTATGGGGGCAAAAACCCCTTAGGGAGGCAATAAACACAATTTTTGTATAAATTCTCGAATATTGGGATGAAAAAATACTTGCACATATTTACATTATATGTCCATCGAAAGCTCTGATTTTTCTGCTGAAGATGGCACCTGGTCGAAATTTCTAAGTAGAATAAAAAACGAGTTATGAGCTTTTTAGTTCCATGTTCGAAGGCTTTCCTCAACTCAATACAGTTTTTAGTGTATCATCTCAACTCCCTGTCGATAGCGGCAATTGTTGTATTGTTGACTATCTTTGCTTTTCGTGACTGTTCAAGGCTTTTCTCAAGTCAAATCTTGAAGTAAGATTTTTGCACAAGATTGGCAAATAATACATGATTTGCAGGGACGTAACTAGAGGGGGGCAGACGGGGCTCGTGCCCCGGGCGTCAGATTTTAGGGGCGCTAAACTGACAAAGTTAATATTCAAATTATTTTTTGTAAAAAAATTATTAGAAGTAAAAAAAAAAAAAACTCTCAGTGCGGGCGCAGGCAGAAAGCTTACACAGTTTAATGTGGATAAAGAGTGGTAAAGAGAGACCGAAAGAGAGCGAGGAGGGCGCAGTAAATAGCATGAAAGTATTTTCTTAGAGTGACTAGCACTTGTTATATCTTATTTAAAGAACCTGCTCCTCGGAAGAGGAATATAAGAACAAGGCTATGGGAAGTACAAAACAGCGAAAATGCTCAAATGTCATTTTTCTGCATTTAAACGTCATAAAGCTGCCAATATGATGTCTTCCTCTCATTTACAATGACGAGAGCTTGTCTACCCCATTGGCTTAAGGGAAAATCGTTACACTTCCATTGGCCTAGTTTAGTTTACAATTTTTCTCATTCTTGGTGAAAAATCTCGCACTATAATAATGTGGATTCAATTTAAAGTGCGAGAGGCTGCCCACTTTTCTTTAGAAAATACTAAGGTTTTTGAAGATAAATTCAGCTAAAATGAGAAATTTTAGACTTAGTTTCGACATATTTTTACCACCCACACAATATTTTAAATGTGCTTAAATCATCTACTTCAGTTAATGTGTTAGAAATCAACTATTTTTTACACCTCTCAAATTTTGCTTTGGTACTTTTGATGCATATTTATATTTACAGTAGAAACCCATTTATCTGGCACCCGTTTATCCAGACCTCCGGCTTATCCGGATCAAATTTGTAGAGTTAAAAAATATAGTTACTAAACTGATAATTCTAAATTAATGATAGTAAGAACGAAACTATAAACGTGCCAAATATTCGCTTATTTTGGTTAAATACACAACTGCTATATATAGGTGGTGCAATAAATTAATTTCATCTAATGAACTACGTGACGTATTTGGAGCGTCAATTTGACACCACTGCAGCTGAACTATTAATGACCAAGCATTTGCGAGTAACAATCCTATGTAATTTTGCTACAAAAGATCGTTTTTTGCTGCTAATAAAAGATAAGTCTTCTTATTTTCGAATTAATTACTGCTTATTATCCGGATTTCCGTTTATTAAAACTGCCTTCGGTCCAAGTTAGTCCAAATAAATAAGGTTGGACTGTAAATGGAAATACCTGAAAAGAAACTCACTGTGAAAACATGTAATATTAATATGTTTAAGATTTGTGTTTTTTAAAAAAGGTATATCTGTTTTTCTAAAAAATGTTTTTCAGATGCATACTAAATACCAGAGGTGGGGAACGTGCGTCCTTTATAAAAATTAGCTCTTTTAATAATTAATATTTGACGTACAGATTGCAACAATTTAAAATGTGTTGCATGTAAAATTTTCAAGGTAATGTTAAAGACAATCTGTTTGATTCGAGCTATTGTAAGTTGTCAGATTAAAGTCAATATACTAAGTTGTAGCAATATTGAATTAATTTCGTGTGAGAAACAAAGACAAATAGCCCACTAAATTTTTCATCAGAGTTAAAATTATTTCACACGTTATTGCGACATATTGTTAAAGATTGTTATTTTCTTACAAATTTCTTCATAGTAGTATAATATAAATACTTAAAAATAAATAATTGAAAACATTTCTGTTTTATTGTTTTCATTTGAAGTGGTAATTTTAAATTCGCATCTCGATACATTTATATAAAAAAAACAACGTCAAAGAAATTGTGTAAAGATGCCTGCGGCGGGCCTGCGTCCAGGAGACTTCAGAGCACCTACAGCCTTAAAATTTTGCACAAAATTACTTCCAGCCCCAAGGATTTGAACCTGGGGTTGTTTACTTTAAATTTCTAATTTTTTTTTTTTTTTTTTTGGTAATTAATTTTCTAAGCTAAAATTTCACATAAATTGCCTTTAAAGGGATGAAAGATTTCTCACATCCCTTAATATTTCATATTGTTCCAAAAAGATTTTTTCTGCATCAAATAAAGCATGTAACAATTTTATCAATAAATTAGAACAACAGGTATAAGGGTTTCTATTTTAGCGAAAAGTCCTACACTCAGTCCGGAGCTAAAGAGCAAAATATATTACTACAGATCACGAACTTAAAAGCAGTTTTTCAAACGTACAAAACTGCCGTTTGGCAATGCTCAGGAGCCTCTTTAGCACCAGCACCTATAGCTGTACAAGTTGGTTCAAGTTAGTTTGGAACGAGGAAAAATGCTATTTTCAAAGCGATTGTTTTTTTCAAATATCATCTCATTCATGCATGTTTCTATCAAACTATTTTTGTATTTTCGGGTAGGAGTAGGATTGTGTTCAAAAAATTAGTTCTTCACTTAAACTCTATTTCTATGGGAGGGAGAGGGGAACTTTCACTTTGTTCGAAACGGAACTCATAACGTGTTTTTCACTCTGATTCTTTCTGACAGACGATTTAAATCTTCGCAAATCAAATGAGGTTGCGAAGCAATCTTCGGGGGTTCGTATGCAGCAGCGAGCAGGGAGCAGAGCCACCTGATAAAAAGAATAATGCGACAAGTTGTTAATTACTCCCTTGTGAAAATACAAAATAGTTTTCCTTGAAAAACTTCGCATGTCAAATCTATACATATAATAAAATAAGATGTTTGTGTGTGTGTATGTGGCGCGCATCCCGAAAAAACGGTAAGACCTAGAAAGATGAAATTTGGTATACAGGTGCAGTTTTTGCTGAAGATGTGCACCTCGGGCTTCGATTTTTGATATTTTAATTAGAAAAAAAAGTTATTTAATGTTTTATGTGGTTTTTTTTTTTTTTTTTTTTTTTTTTGCACTTTTTACCTTACAGACCCCGAACCAATCGAGCCACACAAATATTTTTTGCACTATAAAGTAGAAGATTTAATTTTAAATATGATGAATGAAAAAATTTTGAAAACAGAGCAATTTTTGTATTTTTTATGAATTTTTCAAAAAACCTTTTATTTGCATTTTTTCTGGGTTTTGTTTTTTCTTTTTTAAATATCATCCTGCGAGAAGTATCAAAGCCCCATTTCTAAAATTTAAGTTGGTAATAGTAAAACCATTTCGCCCTCTTCAGAAGAAAAAAGTTCTTAAAAATACGCAATAGTTTTTTTTTAAACAATTTTTTAATGCTGAACACATAATGTCTTTCCACGCATCGGTCGAAAAAAGCGTTCTTCAATCTTTTATGCCTCTGACGTCACTACTTATATTTCGATTCGGTATTTACGATGGAATCTTAATCGCAAACAATGTTTATCTTTTGTTTTTACTATACAACTTACTTCTACATTTTATGACGTAATGACCACGTGTTTTCCGGTAGAGCTTGCTTTTTTCTTTCCTTTTTTTTTTTTTTTGTTTTATTTAGGGATTGCATTTATTTCTTTTTCCATTCCCCCCTCCAAGCTGGAACGTTTTGCTGCATCTATATTACGTTACATTTCATAGTTATGCACATTTAATTCAATAATAACAGATTTTTTTTTCTTTGTCAAATGCTACTTTTTGCACACTATGGGGAATTTTGAAGATAACTTTTTTTTTTTTTTTTTGCTCTACTTAAATAAAAAAAAAAGATGGGTTTTTCTGAGTGATCTTTGTTTTTATTAGGAAATGGGAGGGGAGGTTAAAATAAATAGAGATGGATAAGAAAATTTAGAGAAAGATCGTAAAGGTAGATAGCCGCCGAAGGCGGCAATCTTGGCGTAAAAATGTGAATGGCACAACAAAAAATAGAGATATATGATTAATACTGCTGCCAAATTTATTTAAACAGCCACCGAAGGCGGCAAACGTGAAGTAAAAATTTAAATGACAAGTTAGTCAACCAGCCGCCGTAGGTGGCTGCTTGCATAGAAAGGCGAATGTCGTAAGAAAGCGGACCGGCTGGTCGCCGCAGGCGGCTAGTAATAAATAAAATATTTAATTATTTTTACCTACTATTGAAATTTAAAAAAATGCAATCCAGTGATAAAACTATAAAAACTTATAACTACGTAAAAGTCGCCATTTATACGCTTATCAACACATGCGGCATCCTTATCACTGCCTAATTTCAATTTATATTTTTAAAATAATAATTTTTTGATATTTACTTATGAGTGTGGGGGGGGGGGGAGGCACCGAAACGAGGTCTTGCCCCTGCTTGAAAATGACCTAGTTACGTCCCTGATGATTTGGCTGATCATTTTCCACTTAAACGGAACTTTAATGTAATTAATGGCTTTTATTATTATTTATGCTGATTGAACGCTTACTCATTATCCAATCAACCAGCAGATCGCCAAAATTTTTGCAGAAAGATTTCCGTAGCTGATGCATTTGGCAGTTTTTTCAACGTCGCTGTTTTTGAAGCCGAAGACTACGTCATAATGTTTCTCAGCTTTCACCATGTAAACAAAATATCGCCAATCAAAGAATTTTCAAAAGACTTTTTTTACTGTGTTAAATAATCCAGCAACTAAATTAGGCAAATCCATAAACAGCACAAAAACTTCCATTAATTTTCCTTTTTGCACAATTTTAAACAATCACCAAATTTTACTACTTATTTTGGAAACATTTCGGATGAAACTATTTAGCGCCATTTTATGGTGACCAAAAGTATCGCAGCATCTGGCGACGATACCTCTGTAACAAGAATTAATATCATCGTTTTACAAAGTAAGGAAAGAATGAGGGAGCACCATCGAAGGTACCCCAAAACGACTTTCGCAAGTTCGGTAAAATCGCACCGAGACCCCACAATGATTGAAATTTCCCAAAATAACTAGTGCAAGTATAAGGGGATTACGAGCGCAGCTACTTTTTTTTAATCACTTCGTACTTCATTAGCCATACAGAGAAGGTTTTAGACTCCATGTTAAAAAAAAAAAAAGTATCAACAGATTAATCTTTTTAAACATGAGAAGATTAATTTCATGTTTTGGAAATTTGTATATGCTTAAATATAGTGCTTTCGTTTCTAAAGCAATACTATTTTGTTCTTTATACTTATTGCTATTTTAGTTTTATGGGTAAGGAAGAAACTCGATTCTTAATCACGTCAAAAAGATGTATTTTAAATTCTTTCACTTAAAACAGAAAACAAAAGCAAGTAACGATTTTTTCTCATAATTGTTACTGACCCAGGCAACGCCGAGTATTTTTGCTAGTTCTAAATAAAACCCTGCAGTTTTTTCAAAATATTGACGCATCTTCTTTTTGAAATGGGTCAGAAAACGAAGAGACAGAGAAATAACACTCCACAAAAGTCATCGTACCCTCAAATATTTTCTGATAAATTCATGATTAAAATTATCATATGCCATTTGATTAATATTTTTGCCTTGTGTTGACCCTTATAAGTCATTTGGCTTTAATTTTTTGTTTATTTATTCCTTAATATTGTGCTTATTACTGTAAAATGGCTGGTATTCGTAAAAAACTTCAAACACCATTCAAAATTTGAATTTTTTCCCACAGTAGTAGCAAATTGGTTTGAAATGTCTCTAAATTAGTTAATTTATTTGTTTGTATAGTAAGTGTTTGTTAAAATGCTTTAAAGAAAGGAATCGGACCGAAAGCAAGGTAAGAAAAGGTCAACCGGCAAAGTTGACGAAACGTGATCGGAGATTTAAAGTTGAAAAGTTTATGAAAAATACACATTTGAGGGCTGTAAAAGTTTCTGCAGAGTTAAATGAAACATTTTACATTTAATTTTCACCTAAAATTGTTCGCCAAGTTCTCTGATTAGCTTGATTAAATGGGACCTCTTCCCGCAGAAATTTTCTTGGCCATGTGAAAAACAGAAAGCTTACGCTTCTCGTCGCAAAATCAATGATAAATAAGCTAAAAACGTTTTAGAATCACGTCTTACTTACAGATAAAAATTAATTTAACTTTTTTGGTTAAATTGTTGTGTAACTGTAAGTAGAAGAAAAAATTAGGAACTTAATCTTAAGAACTTATTTGGATCAGTTAATCAGGACGGTGGAGGTGTTCTAGTGTGAGGGTGCATATCAGCATCAGGACTTGGTAGTTTGTAATTTTTTGATGAAATAATGAATCATGCTGTTCCTTCAAATATTTTAAAAACCAATTTTGAACATTTAGCCAAAAATTTGGTTATTGGAAACAATTTTGTTTTTTATCAAGATAACGATAAGAAGCACACGATTTTCAACGTTTGCATCTAGTCCCTCGAAAATTGTCCTAAAGTTTAGAAAATACCCCAGATTTTAACTCAATAATAATTTTATTATTATTGAGATACCCCAGATAAACCAACCCAGCCGTAGGTGGGGTTTGGTCTTTGGGGGCCAGAGGCCCGTCCCTATGCCGGTCCCAAGCTCGGGTAAATGGGGAGGGTTTTGCGATGGTGTAGCATCCACGCATGTAAAACGACCACTCTTTACTTACGCTTGAGCAGATCTGTATCTGCCCAGTGGCTATCGAGTGGAACAGTGAGTAGGCAATGGGCACCACCGGAGTCAGGTCCGTACCTGGATCCACGGTGTCTAGAGTCGTAAGTGGTTTAGTTCTTGTTCCCTTATGGGTAATGGGGCCCCGGCCGAAAGGTCCGTTCTCTGGAAGCCCCAGATGGCATAGCAGAGCGGGGTTCCCTATTGTGTACCCCAGATAAACCCCAGAATCTGAAGATACCCCAGAGAATCTGATAATACCCCAGATTTTAACTAATATAACTTAATACGTTATATTAAGTTAAAATCTCCAGATTTTAACTTAATATAACGTATTTAGAGATGGTGATCTGGAGGCTAGATTACGAAAAAAGGCTTTAAAACGAAAAATAGAGCTAGAAAAAGTAAGACTCGAAGTGTGGTTGAACACTTACTCAGAAATTATGCAAAAAAAAAAAAAGAAAAAAGACTAAATCTATTCCCAGACGTTTAAAAGGTGTTATGAACACTCTATGATATTCTACTAATTAATAACTTAATCAAAAGTTAGATTATTCAATAATATATAGACATTTTATGAAGTGCATGAAGACTTTTGTGAGATAAAATTTCCGGCACTTTTTGGATTTTGATTTTTAAAAAAATTAAGTTTTAATATGTTTTAAAAACTTTTCATGTAGTTTTGTTAAAAATTGATCATAGATTTTATAATTAAATACCTATTCCGAAATATTAATTCTAACCAATGGATTGGGGCCTATTTCGTTGAAAGTCGTAGGTGTACGAAGACTTTTGGGAGCCACTGTTTTTACTTTTAATTTAAAGCACCTACACAATTTATAGCTACTTCACTTAACCTATTTGAGCAACCTTTAGATAAACGAATGTCTAACCAATAAATCTCTTTTGGAACGATTCCTCTGAACCACAACAACATCAAAAAAATAAATAAATAAAAAATAAATAAATAAATAAATAATAAATAGAATTATTCCTCTGATACAATTTTTATTTATAGTTTGCCCAATTTAACTTTTTTTTTTTTTTCAATCAATCTTATTTTCCAACTAATGTACTGGAAATAAATCCTTCTATTCTGCGTGATGCATTACCAGTGCTTGAGAAATAATGCTAGGAGAATGATTTTTTTAGGACAGGAGTATGACATTTTCCATACAATTTACCTGTTAAGTAGGCCCAGGATTATATTTAAGGTAAATAATGTTATTTTTTCAATTCTAACCTCTTAATTCAACCACACAGTATGAGTAGAGTTAAAATTTTTCGTTTATTTAAAATAGAAAAATTGTCCAGGAGAATGACAGCGAAAATGTTACATACCCTATTCTTGAACTTCAAAATGTTAATGAGAACAGCAGACAAATCATATTAACAAAATACTTAAGGAATGCAACAAAATGGTGATAATAAATAGTTTTATAGTACAGCAGATTAAAAATTCTTTTTTTTATCTATAATAATTGAACTCATTCCTAGAACAGCAGAATGACATGAAAACCTGGGCGACAAAGTTTAAAACGATGTACCTTGAGGATTTAAATAATTTAATTTATTTAAAGAATTCTATTTTAACCTTTAAATCTGCTTAATTTTGTACTACAAATTGAATTTTGTGGAATGTTGATATAAAATTTTTAAATAATTTAATCCATTTGAAAAACGGATGGGGACTAGTGTGGAGCGGAAAAAACGATCCCCCCCCCCAATTTGTTATAGTGCGGAAAAGTTGCGATTGGTGAAGACTTAAAAAATAAAAATAAAAATTTTTTGAAATGAGATAATATTTTTCGATTGCGCAACGAGCCTGAAAATTCAAAAAAATGGAAAAATTTATAATTTTTTTATGGATTTTAAAAAAATTTTGTGTCAATGTTTTTTTAATGCCCTAAGACGGTAACGTTGCGATTGGTGAAGCCTTGAGAAATTAAAAAGAAATTTGAAATCGAATAATACCGTCTGATTCAAGAACAAGCCACCAAAATCGAAAAATTTGAGAATTTCAGATTTTCTTTAAGATTTAAAAAGTGATCTTTATTATTATTATTATTATTATTATTATTTCTTGACTTGGAAGGTATCTTATAACCATGCAGAAGTCCCATTCTTTACAGTAATTTGCCATTTTCAGATAATAGAAAGTTATAAAATATTTAGCAAAATTTCCATCATCCAGTACACAAGTCTTATTGTTTTGAGTGTGACTTGTTGATTCTAATTAATCATTTTTGGGAAAGCTCGGACATAATTTGGATTTTAATGTTGCTCTAATGTAGCCATCTCTTGATTTAAATCCGCAGACTTTAAGCCACGGGTCCTCTACAAACTCCGGATCAGCGAAAAACGTACATAGTCGTACATAGCATTGTTTCATATCTAAATGAACAACTAATTTCACTAGACGATTTGTTAGACATCATATAGGTTATGATGGTACTAAAATTTATCCCAAGTGGAAAAGTGGCGCGATTCGTCAATTCGAAATTTTTGTCGGATGACCATTGCAATGGGCTATTTGTTTATTCCATTTCATCAGATTGTCTTTTCATTACTTTTTCGGCATTTGAATGGCGAAACAACCGGTTCAAGTTTCTTTTTTGGACCAATAGAGAACGTCTCAGAGGTTGTGAAAAACTGCCGGTGATAGATTTTCACGTAATTGACTGAACAACTACAGAAATAAACAGAAAATGTTTGAGTAAGGATCACAGGTATCTTTTGGATATATCTCAAGCAATAGAGTTGCAATTGTCCAAATGATTGGCCAAATCTTAAACCTCGGCCCATTCTCACATTCCAGATGGTTCACTTGTGCCAATTGTATTCTCAGACTTTACGTAAATGTAACAACGATCCCATCAAATACGTCAAAAGGCATTGTTATTTTTATCTTGAAATGTTACATGCCAGTCTGGTTTGAAATCAAGAACTGCAAAAACTTAACGAACGGTTCCATTCATGGTTTCCAAAACAATTTAAACCTGCGGCTGCTTGCCTGAGAAGCTGAAAACAAGGTTTTATCCTGATATTTTTTCGCTCCACCCTAATGGGGACACGCCTAAAGTGCGACTTTCTGGTTATTTAAAAATTTTTGCAGAAAAACTAAATGAGTTATTGTTTTAATAAGACTAGAATAACATCCGATAATTTATTTCTAACTATTAATAAAACACTTTCTGAGTTAAACAATTTTTGGTTTAGGCTACTGGGCATAATATTGTTAGGATTTTGGAGAATCACCCAGATTGCTTTAGGCTTATTGCTGTAAACGCTTCATTTTCGATTGCTTTTTGTACGTCAAAGAAGGACCAACTCTTTTAATAGTTCAGCCGCATTTGGTGAGCATTAACTCTGCCTAATGACCCTGATATTTGAGTTCCATGGTATTATCTTGGTGAAACCTTTCCTCATGCTCACTGCTCATTACTTAAGTTTTTTAACAAAATATCCAGAAAGAAGTAAACAAAATAGAGTTTCAGATACATAGGTATCATAATCAATGGTCTTAGAACTTCCGTAGGGATTTTTTGATCAACTGTTTTTAGTTTTCATCTTCTCTGCTGCTTAGAAATACTTGTAATACACCCTTCTTATGTGATTTTTCCTTCCCTTTTAATTTTTTTCTCAAAAACTGAATTTCATTATTGTTCGTATTTTAAAGGCGGCTAAAAACTCTCTCCTTAACCTGAGCTTCAATCTATCTTGGAAATTTCCCTCTAAGGTATTGGAAAGGCATAGAAAGTTAGTCACATTGGGGGGAGGGGGGTGCTTCTATCTGCCAGGAAAAAAGAGCATTAGTGAGATATCACTAGACTACCCCAGTTGGTTCTGTATCTTGAAAACTAGAGCTAATCTGAACTTTTTATTGTGATTTTTGTGTTTATAGCCAGGCAAAATACTTCGGAAATAGCTTTTTTTGAGCTGGATTGCCTACCTCTTATGCAGTCGAACCTCGTTATTGCGACACCCGGATTTCACAGCATTCCAGATATCATGTCACTTTTTCAATTTCCCGAGCTGAAGCAAAACAATCTTAATGTTTTGGATCCTGTTTACGACAGTGTTTAAAGGTGAAACTCCGGTTACAACGGCACTTTGAGCTGCTCACACAGGATCGAATTTTTCTTAGCAATTGAAATATTTTCAGTGAAATAATGGAAACATCTGCTAAAGTTTATTGTAGGAATTTTGGTCTCTGAGAAGAGATAAGAGATTTGTGTTTTTCACCTCAAGAATAGCAGGAGGTGAGTAAGATAAGTTCTGAAAGCTACAGATTTTAGACTTTGACAAGGAGGACAATCGAATGAAATGCAAAGCAGGTGGATTTTAATTCTGGACTAGGGAAGCAGCAGCAGAAGAGAAATACCTCAAGCTTCTCCCATGAGAAAAAAAGAGATAAGAGTTCCTCAATAGATTGAAAAGGAACACACTTCTTTAAAGTGGAAAAAAGAATTAGGAAGTGTTTTTTTCCATTTTCAAAAGGTGAACTTAGCAGTCAAAACCTTATAAAATTGTTGACAAAAGTGAAGGTCTTTAATTGGTTTCTTTCTTGCTGATAATTACCGGAAAACCTTTTTTTTATTCGATTAATAATCAGCTTCGTGGAAAGGAGGAGTGTTAAAAATTTTAAGCAAAAGTTAAGCAAACCCTTATTGGAAAGCATTTTAGACTTGAAAAAAAAAAAAATAAGTGAATTTTTTCTTATACTTTTAGTTTCATCCACCAATAATTCAAATTTACATTAGTTAAATCTAATTAAAAATATCAAAATATTTCTTCTTTTAATGGGTAATTTACTCTAAATTAAAGTTTAATTACGAATTTTTAAATCATTCCGGTTATGACGTCGCTCTGGCCAGGCCCGGATTACCCAATAGGCCAACCTAGGCCCTGGCCTAGGGACGCAAGCCAAAAAGGGCGCATACCACGGAGGAAAACAAATGCACAGCTGAAGGCCGTAGCCAGCGCGGGGGGATCAGGGGGTCAGACCCCCCCCCTAAAATTTCAAAATTTTACATGCTGAGAAAAAAATCGCCAAAAATTTCGTTTTTCAAACTTTTACTCTGAAAAATACAAGCCCCCCCCCCCCCCAATATTTCCAAAAATTGTCTAAACTTTCGTTTTTAGGGCTTCAGTCCTGAAAAAATTTCCGTGGGAGCTCCCCCGAAAATTGGCGAAGAGTAGCCCCCAACCTCCTCTTCCCACTTACTTTACCGAAGATCTTCAAACTTGTGTTTTAAGAACTAACTTCAAGAATTTTTCAGGAGGTATCTCTCCGCCCCACCCCATTTCCTTCTTGCTAACATCATTATCGATTGTCTTAAATTCAGTTTTCAGGGCTTGATTTTCGAAAAGTTTGGAGGAGAGCTTGAAAACTCCTCCCCCTTACATCATTGAAAGTGAACCAAAATTTCGTTTTTGGAGCGCTTCAATTGGGAAAGATTGCTGGTACGCTTAACGCTACCAAAGATGATCTGCAATCGTGCTTTAAAGATTTCAATTTCGAAAAATTTCCGGGGAGGCTCTCAGGGCCGTCGACAGGAATTATGGGCCCCTATGCAACTTTCTTCAGGGCCCCTAACTTTTTACTTGAATCTCCTCTTTCTTCGCTCTGCTTTTACGTAAATATCCTGAATATTGACAATGGGTCTAGGTCTAATAAAAAGTTTTTTTTTTTTTTTAACTGAAAGTTTTTTTTCTTCCCCCAATTAAAATTGCTTTGCTGTACATCTTCGTAATCCAAACTTTGTAATGTTATTAAAAAGGGATTCTTGTATACAGGGCAGGATTTCGACTTAATGGGGTCCTAGGCTATTTTAAGTATTGGGGGACCTTTTTTGTAGCTCAGATAACATTATATTAGTAGCAAAGCAAGCTATTTTTTAAAAAAATTTTCCCAACTATGTCTTTTCCTATGGCACATATAGCGATATAGCCATGAATGTGTTTTTAAAAAATGTTTTGGTACACTGTCTTTTTTTTTTTTTTACCTTGGACGAGGAGGGTTTTTAGGAGAGTTATACAAGGACCTCCTTTGAGTTGAGGGTAGAATACCTCAAATTTGAGGGGGTCCGGGGGTTTCTCCCCCGTAAATGTTTTTGAAAAATGCATTAAAAAATTCTGCATTTTGAGGTCTTAAGAGGTAATTCGAACTACAAAAACATCAGCAAAAATAGGAGAACAAAATACAGAATTTTTTAAAAACTTATGCACTTTTGCAAATTAAGGCAATACAAAAGAAAAATTGCCCGTGGTTCAACAAATCGTTGATATTTATCGACAGAGAGGAAGAGCGAGAGAGAAGAAACGATATGACACACAGTCTATCACTTGCTCACATCGACTTTCGGTTACATATTTTGTTTTTTGATCCGTTAGTTTTGATTATCACTTCTACCCACCGACAAACACAACGCTGAATCAATTGAAAAATTATCTAGATTCAACAATGCATAGAATTCTTTCAAAGAAATGGTGGAAATATTTAAAAAGTAGGTACTAATGAGAAAGAAACAGCCTAACCATTTAGAAAGTTCACCTAAAGCTATAGCTTGTTTAGCTTATAGCTAAATTCAGCACTGATTCTAATTAATACAGTGGCACAGGGGAACCCCTCCCCCTCCCCCCCCAAGAAAATAGGCACCATTCCCCAAAAAAATTTAATGGCCCTGACCCCTCCCCCCCCCTAGGTGTGCACCCTTGAATGACATAACAGTGCCCCTTTTAGACATTTGATGAGAAGTGCTTCGTCCGATTTCTTGACTTGACAGCAAGAAAAGAAAGATCCTACCAATGTGAGATCTGCAGTGGATATATAATTCCCAAAAATATCTGCTAAAAGAAGCTTATTTTTAAAATTTTGAAATTTACTTAGATCTTTGCATCCATAGGCTCCCATAATTGGCATGAAAATTAGTTCCTTGTAACCTTAAAGCATATACCTGCAAGTGTTTATTTCTTTTGATTAAAAATGTTTTTTTTTTTTTTTTTTTTTTTTTTTTTTTTTTTTACGTGATAGAAAATGATTGATTAGCTTGCAGATACCTTTGAGTTGCGTGCGCAGATACTTTTTATTTTTATCTGACTCTGCCCAACATTACCAAAGACCGTCAATAATGCATTTTTAAAACCACAAATTATTTATCTTTCTGGGGAAGGAGCGTATTTAAGACACATGTGATGGGGGGGAAAAACGAAGTCTTTGATTTCATACACCTCCTTACTTTTTTGACTTCGAAACGGCCATGTGGGATAAAAACACCGCTGATCCAAAAGAAGGACCCCTTTGACATGAACAAAATTGCGTTTTCGGACCTTTAATTTTGGAAAACTTTTGGGTCGAGAGTCCTCGATTCCTTCCATCCTCCTTAATATCACTAAAGATAACTTAAAATTGCATTTTCAGAATTTTGATTTCGAAAATTTATGGGAGGATAGCTACCGATTACCCACCCCTTATGTCGTCGTACCCAGTGGCGGATGGACCAGCATGAACCGGCCGTGGCATTTACAGGCCAACCGGCCCCTTAGGCGTCGCTCCTTGAAGAGGAAAATTTGGAAGATCATCACTAGAGTTTGAGCACTCAAATAAGGAGAATTGCGTTACATGTGGAAAAAAAGGATTAGCAAAACGAATATCTCTTAAAAAGTGTAATGTTCGTACAAATAGTGGGGGGTTCGGGGGTACGGCCCCGAAATTTTTTTGAAATTGTTGCTCCCAAAACGCATTGATAAACTATTTTTAGATGATCCTAGGCATATTTGGGCAAAAAGGGATTCGGAGAATTCCACCAGAAAAGTTTTGGAATTGGAGTCTTTAACGTTTGGGGATAGGATGGGTTTCAGGAATTCTTCCAGGCAATATTTCTCAATTGAAATTTCCAAAGCACAAATTTAGACGATATTCGAAGCTCTTTGATGGAGGAGGAACGTTTTTCGAAATTGAAGTTCTTTGAGAAGTTTGTTAAGGAGAAATAGCCCACCTACTTGCTACGCCAATCTCTGCTGGCACATCTTATATGCAATACCGTTTGAAGAGGAGGACCTTTTTCTCTCGATATCGAGTGGAAACATTATATAATTGTGATGAACGTGTAAAATGAAATTTCAGATGATCTTTAAAGACATTAGGAACGAGCAATTAGCGCTTCCCTAGAAATTTTTTTAAATTTAAGATCTGAAAACGTACATGTAGGTTACTTTTTATGGCAGGAGGAAAAGGGATATGGTCAGGAATCCCATAGAGCAGGAGGGGTATTACTTATATTAGCCTAGAAATGCGATTCATCCTGAAGGGCTTCAGGTGAACGAAGCTATGTTAACCCCCTATGTTAACATCCTCATCCTCTATGTAAACATCAGTCGATGTCTCTTTGACGCAGGAAGTGAACACGAGGTCAAAAAATACACCCTACTTTTCACACCTCCGGTGTATGAAATGGCAGGTCGTTTAATTATTTCAAATGTAATTTAAATACAGGGATAGAATTACCGTAATAGTTTTAGAGCGAGTAATTAGTAGAAGTATTGATAATCTGAACCTAATCGTAAGTATAATAATCACTCAGAACTGTGCAGGGAGCGGGGTTCTTCCAGGAATTTTTTTCTGGGCTATAGTCTTAAAAACACGTTTGAGACGATGATATTTGGTTATGCTACGGGGAAAATAGGTTCGGTGACTCTCTCGGGAAAATTTTGTGAAATTGAAGCTCAAAAAACGCAGTTTTATTCAATATTCGATCTTTGATGTTAAGGAAAGGCAAGGTTCGGGGGCGACGTCCGGAATTTTTTTTAATTTGTATAGTTTTAAAAATACCTTCTAGACGGTCTTTGCATACGTTAGGAGGGGGGAAACGGTTCAGAGGTGTCCCCGCCGACCATTTTTTGAAACTGAAACTTTATGAACCCTCTTGTTATATCTCTTAAGTTAAAGATATGTAAAGGCTCTGGAAAATTTTCAAAATACAGCTCCAAAAATGCAGTTTTATACTATCTTTGGTGCTGTTGATTGTAGCAAACATTCGGGGGTCAACACGGAAAATTTCTCAATTTATAATTTTAAAAATGCATTCCATACGATCTTTGGTAATGTTAGAAGTGAAGAGGTTTGGGGGTGCTTTCTTAGAAAATTTTCAAAATCGAAATCTGAAAAACGGGTTACCTTTAGTTACGTTAAGGGAACTGGCAATTTTCAAGAATTGAAACTCAAAAAACTTGATTTTAGTCGACTTTCCATGACGAGAGGGGGAGGAGTTTTCGAAAGATCTTCACCGGAAGCTTTTCGAAATTGAAGCCCATAAAACGAAATTTAAGACGATGTTTTATGATGTTGGAAAAAGGGGGTGGGGAAGCTCAAGCGGAAAATTTTCGAAGTTTTCTTTTAAAAGGCATTTTTAGACGAGCTTTGGTAATGTTAGTGTTAAAAGAGGTTCGGGGACCCTTTTTCGGTAATTTTCTAAATCGGAATTTGAAGAAATGCAGTTGTAGATGATTTTCGCTGATGTAAACTTTACAGGCTCTTCCCAGATTTTTTTTTTTTTTTTTGAATTGAAGCCCAAGAAATGAAATTTCATACGATCTTTGGAAGTTGGGGATGGAGAGGTTCGGGGACCTCTAAATTTTTTTAAATGGAAACCCTAAATATGAAATTTAAGATGAATTTTTATAATGAAATAGAGGCCTTTTTCCCCAGGATTTAGAAGGGGCATTCTCCTGGAAGTTTTTTTTAAATATTGAAGGTCCAAAATACGAATTGTTGGCTGTTTCTGATAACGGTAGTCGATGAGGGACGGGGTTGAGCTTTATGAATTCATCCCCGGAAAGCTTTAAAAATACAAGTTTTAAAACTCGATTCTAGGCTACATTGATGGTGTAGAATGTAGAATAAAGGGAAAGGTTCGAGGACCTCCCTCCTTTTTTTGGTAAGTCCCTATATGTTACTTGATTAAATTATTGATAAAAATACTAGCAGAAATCCTGTACTCTCCTAGTTTTTCTTCTCCAAGACCATTTTAGTTCTTTCGCTTCTCCGTAATGAAACTTTCAATTTCTAGCCTGATGTTTATATTTGCTTGAAATTAAAGCGTTTGGAAGTCATTAAAAAACTTTTAATATTTTGAACTGATGAAGTACTTTTCTAGTGACACCGTGAGACCTTTTTTTCTCCAACTTCATTTTAAATATCATGCCTTTAGAATTTCTTTATAAAGTTTTGGTTTACTTTCGTTTTCTTTCCCCTTTTTTCTATTTTTTTTATACATTCAAACACTTAAAAGTACTGGTGTGACTATTCATTACAGTATTTTTGCATTTAACTTTTCTTCTATTCAAAACATGCTTCGGCGGCCCATATTGTTTCTCCGCTCACCCCCTGTATATTTCTCCTCTTCGCTGTAATTTTCATGCTGATGCATATTTAAAAAGAAACTAAAAATGTAAGTATGTTGGCGGCGCCTATGAAGCTATCATGTTTATTTATCTTTTTTTTTTTTTTTTTGAATACTGAGAACGTTTTATTTCTTTTTTTTCACCACTCAATTGAAATTGGCTGCATCAGTTCTCAGAAAGAGGGGGAAGAAGTTTGTAGCCCCCCTCCCCCCTGGCGACAGCCCACGGGGGTTTAACGTGCTCATTGGTCCCTGTGAACTATATGCTCTATTACGAACTAGTGGCAGTTCCACAACAAAGTTATCTCATCGGCCGATGGATTTACCAACATACAGAACTTATTACTCACAGAATGCATCTGTAAAGATTTTTCTTTTAATTCTCTAAATATTACTTTTCCTGCACCAAGTTTCTGAAGTCATTTTGGACTTTACTGGATAGTTACGAAATTGCCATTGATATTTGAATGATCAAAAAAAAAAAAGAAAGAAAAAAAAACTCATGAATATATTTTTATACCATTCAATTGTAAAATTCAGAGCGGTCCAAGTGGAAGCGGCCCGCCGGCCCCATTCGCCCCTGGTCGTACCAAATCAAAAATAATTTTCTTGGACTTCGATTGCGAATAATTTTCTGTAGGGTATCTCTTTTCCTTGTGTAACGTTGTCGAAGAGAACTTTAGAATGTGTTTATGGATGGGAAAGCTCCTAAAATTCAATCTCCTTCCCGTAACCCCCCGCCCCGAAAGAAAATTTGTAATGGCGTTTTTAAAGTCGTATTGTCAAAAATTTGAGAACCACCCGAACCTTCTGTTCTCCCCCAGCGTCATCTAGCATAGGCCTTATAACCAGGGCTGCGGAGTCGGAAGGAAAATGGCCGACTCCGACCCCGACTCCGACTCCTGGATTTTGAAACGCCCGACTCCGACTCCAACTCCGACTCCGACTCCGGATTTTTTTTTAATTTTTTTAATTGTATTTTTTAAACTCCCTCTCTCCATTCAAGGGAAGGGGGAAAACCTCTTAACAGAGATTGAAATATTAATTCCTTTTTATGAAAATTTAGCATTTTGTTTTTTATTGTAAACCCAAGACGTCATACAACGTTAGAAATTCAATTTAAAAATCAAACTTTCCAATAGTTACGAGTTAAAAAGTGAGATGACTTAAAAATCCCTTTTAAAAATTTTGAAAATGATTATCTGTATTTTGCCCCCCTTTAATGTTTAACAAATATATATTGAACAAATCGTGTGCTTTCAATTTTTGAAAGCTGTAACTTGAGAGAAAAAAAACTTTTTTTCTAAATCCAAGTTCTTGAGAGGGAGTGGTTTGCCCCTGGTGACATCCATCTAGTAGATGACACCCAAAGTTAATTTCAGAGTTTATAAAAAATATAAATACTTTAATTCTGAAAATTTTCACGAATATATTTTAAATTATATTTCATCAATAAAATTTCAACGAAAATAGGGCACATATGCGTCAGGAGCTAATTTTACACAAAACGCGGCGGTATACAAATTTGTACGAATAGCTTTTACTATACCTATATTTCTTCTTCGCTAAATTTTTAATTTAAAATTTATTGGCTGCTTTAGAATTAACCTAAATATGAAGATTTTAAGATTAACTGCAATTCTTGAGTGTTGTAATCAAGAAATTTTTTACACTTATTTTGTTACATACTTTTTAGTGAGAACCAAGCTTACAGAAATAGTCTTAATAAAGAAAAAATCATTAGATTATTTCATCGAATCTTTTGGATTCGTGCTTTCGAGCCAGAACTTCTTTGAATTTGCCGATCACACTTAAACGTTTCAACCTTAGCTACAGGCGTCGACTTACTAATTTGTTACGTTTCTTTTACTATTTTAAACTGAGATAG
This sequence comes from Uloborus diversus, assembly GCF_026930045.1. NCBI lineage: Eukaryota > Metazoa > Arthropoda > Arachnida > Araneae > Uloboridae > Uloborus > Uloborus diversus. The sequence continues at coordinate 83,368,629 of NC_072731.1, read as the reverse complement.
AACAAAACACTATATTTCTATTTTTATTTGAAAGTGATTACTTGAAAATGTTATTCAACAAAACCGTTTGCTGACAGTTGCTATTAGTTAAGTTAAAAAGCAAGCAAACTAGGGGACGGCTACAGAAAGTTCGTTAAGCATTCAAGCTAGCTGATTGCCATAATGGCAGTTATTTTCTCATTAGTATCTTTTTATACATGTAATCGAACCAATTGGTAATCAATTTTTAAAAAATGCAAGGAGAGTCAGTGAAAAGGAAAGAAAAAAAGAAGCCCGGAGTCGGAGTCGGAGTCGGCATGTTTTCCAACGACTCCGACTCCGACTCCTTTATTCCAAAATCAGTCCGACTCCGACTCTTCGACTCCGACTCCGACTCCACAGCCCTGCTTATAACTTCAAAAAATTTACGAGTTAGAGCTACCTACCTCCTCCTCTAACATGTCAACATGTATCCCAAAATTGCGTTTTTAAAATTTCAATAACAAAATTTTCCGGAGACAATCCCAAATGCGTTTTTAAGGCTTCAAAAATTTCAAGGGGAACTTGCGTTAAACCAAACCTTTTCCCTTGTTTCACTATCAAATATAACCTGAAATTGCTTTTAAAAAAAATGTATTTTGAAATTGCGTCTAAAATGAGATACCAAATCAAGTATCAGTTTCGCATGTATTTCAAAATGTTAAAAACTAGCCGCCTGCGGCGACCAGCTGGTTCTCCCTTTACGCCATTCGCCTTTCTATGCAAGCAACCACCTACGGTGGCTGTTTGACTAACTTGTCATTCATCTCTTTACGCCAAGTTTGACCGTGTCTACCATCTTTCGCCCCAATCCTCAAGGGGATGGGGCGATGCATGGGAATCTCCCTCTGGGGGGTGTGGGGTACGTCAATTCAAACTGGTTGTAGGGATTTTGGTTTAGGGGACAATCGGTGTAGGGAAATTCTATGCGGATTATTTTTCCCGGTTCCGAGCATGTGCGTATTTTTACTCGGACTTTTTCCTTTTTTTCCAAAATCGTTGTTCAGTCCGAAAATGAACAGCATTAAACTCATCGATTTAATCAGAGGAAACTAATATAACACAACGAATATTTATACAGGATTCACAACAAATCCACGAATAGAACGTACTGGAAATGCGCCAGTATTATAAATGCAGAGCAAGGGTGGTTTTGAGTAAAGGACAATTTGAAAGTATAATTGAAAGTCATAACCATGTACACGTTCAGAATTTTTATTATGCTTAACGATTTCTGGGGGGGGGGACTAGGGGGAGTTAGCGCCTAAAATTGAATTACTTTTTGAAAAAAGACGTAATTTTGTACGTTGACTTATGATCTTTCAACAAAAACTAATTTAATTGTTTTCCAGGCTTCCAAAATGTTAGTTTAAATTTTTTTTTCCTTCCGTGTGTATGAGTGTCTAAATGTGTTTTTGCCGATGAAAGAAAACATATTTTTTATATTAAATGAGCCGACTAAGTGAAAGTGAGGCCCAAGGCCCACAATATCTTGGAGACCCTTCTCCATTCTATCACTTTATGTCAACACAAAATAATGTTTAACTTCTCCTCAGTGGAGAGTCTTTTTTTTAACGCCATGGGGACTTGTGCAGTCAGTGTTTGCCCATATCTAGCACCAGTATTGCTTTTTTTATAGTCATTTTATAAATTTATCCTATACTGCTTTTTTATATTCATTTTATTATTATATTATAGCTCAACTAAATGGTGAAGGGGATATTGCCCGCCCCTACCACGTAAATACCGAAAAGAAAAAAAATGGTCATGTACCAAACAGGTTTTTTTTTTTTTTTTTCAGTCTTCTTCGTTTCACTAGCCAGTTTATTAATGACTAGCAGTATACCCGCAGGGCTCTGCTCGTGCTATAAAATTAAATAAAAACTCTTAGAGCAAGTGTAAAGTTCCCTTTCTACTCCGAAATAAAAAGATCTGTTTCATTAGTTAAAATATGCACACATAATTTTGTATAAGTTCCAAACATAGTCCGTAAAGTAATTTAAAAAAAATCCTGATAAAGATTACACCTGTCATATCAAAATTCTCTCTTTTAAAAAAAATACCATCTAATTTAAATACGCTTAGAATCATTTAAAATCTTCGTAGAAAATCGTTTAAAGTTAAAAAAATAAGATAATAACTTTTAACTCTCCAATCCGAAAGATACTGCCAATAAAAGAAGCAAAGAAATAGAAATATCACCAAACTTAGATTTGTCGTCTCAAAATGTATATAAGCAGAACAAAAAGTAATCAATAAAAATAAACACTGTATTTGTACATGCGAAAACATGACCATGATCACATTACTCGCTATCTACCGTTTGCAAGGAGAGTAGGTTTTGACAAACGTAAGACATTGGGCAATGTGACCACTATGAGCAATCCTGATTACTGAATCAGAATCAAGTGAAAAAAAATCTCCCTACTCAAAGAATAAACAATTTAGTTGAAATACTCAGTACTTAAAGAACAGAATGAAAATCCGTGCCGCTCCTGATAAAAAGGTATTTTATTGAAACCTCTGTTACAGTTACAACGAAGACAAATTATTACCGAAGAAAAAAAATATTGTCATCAAAATACTCACTCCAGTTGAATCAACTGAAACTACACATATATTCCTACCAAAAGGAATCACAAATTTTATGATAAAACGTATTTTATGTATGTAAAAACGAATTTTCACTGTGCTTCTAATTTCAGTGAAGGGCAATTCCACGAAAATGACAATTTTTACGAAATATATATATATATATTTTTTTCATTAATTTATTGGAATGATTTTGTGAACTATATCACTCATTATGCGTTGGGGGCCTTCGCGGCTTTGTGGTAGAAACTTCGCTTCAAATGCCGGTAAACGTGGTTTCGATAACCTCGGATGCTCTGAGTGGTGTATTTCCTTTCTTTACGCTGAAAATCTTTCTCATGTTGTCTTATGTGTGAATAAATAAAAAAGTCCAAAATCTCGAGGCAATGTCCCTCAATCCTTCCATGGTTATTAACTATGGACACGTAAACAACAACAGTAGTGTCATATAAGTTAAAGGCAACAATTTTTAACTTAATTAAAAATATATGTTAATTTTTATAGTAATGAATGGACTTTAAAAGCCACTCCACCACAGTCATTCCGTCGAAACACATAAACTTGAATTTTTCAACCTAGTGCATGAAAAATTATTTAAAAATTAACAGTTTCTTATTGCTACTTCTCTATCACGAAAATATTTGTCAGTTAAAAGATTGAATTAATACACAATTTTACAAAAATATCGTTTTGTTCTATGAAGTCCAAAAACTTGGTTCAGAAAAGTTTCATTTCATCACGGAGCAGAAAATAGCACAAACATTGAGGAAAAAGGAATATAATTTTTTTTTCTTCTCTGTCTTGTTTTTCCTATTTTAACAATGAAGTGCAGAGAAAAAACAAAGTCAGCTGAACTGAAAATAATTCCACTGTAAAAAAAAAAAAAATTGCTCTGAACTTAAAAGGCATTATTTTCTGTATTGTAATTAAAATGCAGGGCTGTGGACATTACCGTACGCTGTGTGTACTTTTTTTAAAAAGGAGTTTTTTTTCTCAAATTTGAATTTATTTTTATGCATCATGTGTGGCACATCCAAGGTCAACCTCATTTAATAGGCTGTATGAATTACTTAATGGGTCACTCTCCAGAATGTGTAACTTTTGGATCAAAATATTTTTTTTCCTGTTTTTTTTTTCTAGTCTTACATGAAAGTGTTACCTATTAGAAATAACTATAAGCAATGCCTTGGCTAAATTCCAATTATTTTACTCGTAAATAAATAATTAAAAAAAAATAAAAAAACAACCTTGTTCGCGGAAATTTAAAAAAAAAAAAAGAAAGAAACTTGTGTTTGAAAATAGAGGAAAATTTAATATCAAAGGAGTAATTTTGTTAAATGTACAAACACTTAGTTATTTTAATGATTAGTGTGAATGTAATATTAAGCTCTTAATTAAAGTACGGCTTAAACTTCAGTCATCCTGTTAGTTCAAATTGGTGTTAAAAATTGTATAGTACTAATGTATTTCTAAATTAGTAAATTTGAGAATGCAATGGTAATTTATAATTTTGGTAGATTGTCTAAAATTGAGGCATTTCTTCGCCTTCATCATTTATTCTCACCTCAAAAATAATGACATTAATAAGATCTGTCACGGAGGTGAAGAATTTTCCATTAATATAAGCCTAATTGATAAATTTTTCAGGGAAATAAATTTTTTCTTAGTTGCTACAGTCTGCTCATGTTAAGCATATGAAAACATGTGAACTTCTTTTTTCTACATTAATTTACGTTCTGAAATTCAAGTTCACGGAAGTGAGAATTCCCAATAACCACACTCGGTTTTTAAAACCAAATCTATCTTGATTTTCAAGTAAAATCTCACAACTTCTACATGGCTGAACATAAACAAGGGGGCTCCATCGCATAAGGAAAAATAAAATGGGATGTCATTACTGCCATCTGTTAATGAGAAATGGCATTTTGTGACGGAGGTGAGAATTTTTTGTTTGACGTAATTCCTTATGCTTCTAAAACGAACTAAAACACAATATTAAAAAAATAAATATACTTAAAAGGTTAGCATTCGAGACACTTGTGAAAGAAATAATAAATAAAGAACCAGTTATTAAGCAACAGAAACAGTAACACCAGGTGTTTGACATGCTACGGAGGTGAGAATTCACATGCTGTGAACCAAAAATATGTTAAAATAGGAATTACTATTAAAACATTGCTGGCAGGTTTAAATAGATATATACTTTTGATTGAGGTTTAAAAAAAATTAAGAAAAAAAACCCAAACTTTATAAAATGAATTGTTTCTTTAAGTTTTTGCTAAAAGGCGTGTGACGGAAAAGATACTTTTTGAAGATAACCCTAATAGTTTGCAATGACAATACACGTTGTAGGTTTTGAAAGCTACAGTTCCAATGTTAATGAAGCATATCTCATTTGCTGAAAAATAATAATTTGAACCAGTGAAAAAATTAAGTACGCAATTTAAGTCCACGAAAATGTAGCCATTTTGGGGGGAACATGAAGGTTAAGAAGCATTAAGAAGTTTAATAATTTTAAAAAGGAATAACGAAATTTTTTACTTAATAAATCGCACATACATGTGTGTTTACGTAACAAGATATTGTTCAATGCCGATTTATTATTTATTATTTTTAATCTAATATATGAGGCGTTACTTGTGAGACAAAGTGACCGCTTTCCGTGAAATGGCCCTAAAGTGTACTTCATGAAAATAAACAACTTTATGTGAATAATATGAGAAGTTAGTTTTAATTCATTATTTTCATGCTATTTCTGAATTACTAAATTTGTTCTTTATAGGAGCTGTTTTTTTTTTTCTCGGTTTATTTATTAAGTAATAAGATAGGTTGAACATTGTGGAAATGTAGTTTGCAGTTATCAAGTTCAGATAAGAATAATTAACTTTAGGAATATATGTAATTAACAAGCGCATGAATTAAATTAACTTTTCATACTAAAAAACTTTCCGGTTTTATTATTTTTACGGCTAAAACTATTTTTTTACTCAGCACATCCATAATATTCATATTCTAAATAGCCATCCCACATTAAATCACATTTAAAATGTTTCGGTTTGAAAATAAATGTACTGTATAAAAGATATTAAGATATTTCTCGAAGAGATTCAGAAATATTTGGGAAACGCCTTTGCCTATAATAGTAAAGTTTTAAAATAAAATTTTCTTCCATTTACAGTACAGAATATGATATCGTCAAGAATCTTAAAATATTTTGAACAAAAAAAAAAAATGAGAAACAAGTTGTACAACTCAATATATCTTCACAGGGGGACTTTTAGAGAGACAATATTAGCATTTTGTAGTCCAAGATGGCGGTCTCATACACGAAAAGAAATCCCTGAATATTTTCCCTCTCGCTAAACTTTTCCCTCGAGTTGGAGGAGAAGGCATCTATTGTAATTCTTATCTCTCCTTTCCCCTTTGTTCCTTTCGAATCCTCCCGAGTTTGACACTTATTCCCTAAGGGGTTGGGGCGAGTTTTGGGGTGAACCAGTTTGACGCCTTCCGCGGCTGTTTAAATAAATTTGGCAGCGGTTTTAATCAATTCAATATTAATTTGAATAAAATATTTTCTATGTCTGTCTCCAGTTGTGTTTTGTGACATTCACCTATTTACTCCAAGATGGACGCCTTCGGCGGCTATCTACATCTACGATCTATTATCCATCTCTATTTATTTTGATCTCCCCGCCTATTCCCTAATAAGAACAAAGATCTCTCTCTCTCTCAAAAAAAAAAAAAAAAAAACCGCTTTTGTTATTAAATTAAATAGCACGTAAAAAAGTTACATCCTTTATTCCCTAGTAATGTGCAAAAAATAGCGTTTGCCAATGGGGGAAAAAAAAAAAAACTCGCTGTTTTAATTCAATTAAATGCGTTAACTATGTAACGTAAAGTAGTAGCAAAACGTCCAGCGGGGGGGGGGGGAGAAAAAAAAATAAATGGAAGCAATCTCTCCAAATATTTTTTTCAAAAAAGGAAAGAAAACAAAAGCAAGCGCTGCCGGAAGAGCACGTGGTCATAACGTCATAAAATCAAGTATAGTAAGCAATAGCAAAAAAAGATAAACATGTAACGATTAAGATTCAGTCCCCCAGTATCGAATCGAAATCCACGGTGTGACGTCAGCTGATAAGAGAACCTTTTTTTTCAACCGATTCGACTGATAATACGGTGCAAATAGACCAAAAAAAAAAAAAAAAAAAGCCTGGCCTCAACATCCAAAGTAACAGTTTCCCTCTAACTCCAAGTTATTCTATAGAGTCCACATATTGCTTGGTAAAAAGTTACACCGTTTTCAGCGTCGGGTTTTGGGGGATGGGGGGAAAGAAGTTGATAAATTAGTAGTTTTTTATCGGTTTTTCAGGAATACTTAGAAAACTATGGCGTCTAGCGTGAAAAGTGCAATTTACAAAATAATCTACACTAAATTACGAACAGAAAAAATATCCATTATCACTAAGGAAACTATTTTTTTTTTTAAATATGAATTGTGTTTTGAAAAAAACAAGTTAAGATTTTAGGGGCCGGTGGTATGTTTGTGATAAGCACTTGAAGGAACGACAACCTTACCACCTTACCTATTTAAGGGGATTTACTTTTAAGGGAAACGAGGCTTTACGACCGTTCTGTATTGCTTAATCCAATATAGCGACCGAATCCAGAGGTAACTAATTGCCGTATTTTTCTTAGTAGAACATTTTTTCAACCTGAAATGACCCAAAATGATGACAAATCAATCTCTCGCTCATTCAATCTCTCGCTCGAATGGAGAGGCGAGCGAATTATGAGCAACACCACGGAAAGCAAGTTGAAAGGGGAAGGGGGGGGGGACGCTTCTGAATTTTACTGACAAATTTTGAAAAACTAGTTTTAAAATAGGATTAGGAATAAATGATGGAAAAAATGAAAATGAAATACAAAATTTTTCAGTTAGTTAGCTATAGAACATTAAATTGTTATTATAAAACCAATTAATCGTTTTTTTCGAAAAGTGATCAATTAATCTTAATTTAATCTTCAAATTTATTACTTCATTAACTTGCTATACTTAAATTCATTTAGGATTTACACAATTAACTTGCAATCAAGTAATTCATTATGAAAAATTATTTTTTTATGTAGTGTGTCCAATGTGTTCATGGAAAGCATTAATTAATCCCCCCCCTCCCGGAAAGAAAGATACATTTTTACTTGTTTGCTAAGTTTATATGATATGTTTAAGAAAGTTCATACACACGAAGTTATTGATCGGAAAAATTTTAGACACGCGAAGCAATGAATCGGCGAAGTTTTGTCCACGCGAAGTTTTGACCACGCGAAGTTTTGACGACGCGAAGTTTTGTCCACGCGAAATTTTGACCGGTCGAAGTTTTGTCCACGCGAAGTTTTGACCGCACGAAGTTTTGACCACGCGAAGTTTTGGCCGCGAAGTTTTGACCCCTAGCCAAATCTGCGCACGGAGAAACCCGAACTTTCTTTAGACTATGCCGCAATAAGAATGAATATATTTTCAACATAGATGATTTTAAAATGTAAAAATTCATAACAATTATGAATTAAATTATATTTTTTTAATGATAACATTTTTATAAATACAGCTTTTGATGTTTTTTGGTTTAGAAAATTGGCATATCTTAATATATAAAAATCTTCTGTGCGCACGTTTGTCACCATAAGACTTTTAAACGGCTGGACCGATTTTAATCAAATTTTTTGTGTGTAATTAAGTAGTGGTAAGCATGGTTTCGAAGCGCGATGGATCGAATCGGAAACATTTTTGTTAATTAAATTATTAATTTAAACATTGGATGGTTATATCTCCCAAATGATTAATATTTATTTTAACCTATTGTTGAGCGAGAACTGAAATAAATATTTAACCTGTTGCCTAAGGAAAATAAGAAAGCCATCTCTGCTTTTTGTAATGAAATTTCCTACTGTGACATGTAAATTGAGAATAGATAATACGTAGAGAGAGAGAGAGAGAGAGAGAGAGTGAAGCCTTCATTTCTTGAAAGCGACGATTTTAGAACCCGTGATATAATATTTTAAAGTTAAGAACTGGAAGAAATCGGGTTTCTTCTACTACCAAATGATCAGAAAGTACCATAGACTAATAATAAGAATAGACCGAGCTATGGCAACCCTTTTGCTGCTCATAAACCAAACCATGTGACTGGTGGATATCCTAGCAACAGCGGGCGTTGATCGTAGCAGACGATCAACGCTAGCGAGAAATAAAATAAATAGAATTGATGGAACACGGAAGAATGATCTTTTATGGAGTTCGATTTGTAAATTTGTTATTCTAAGTTGTAAATATTTTGTGAATATAGTGAGTTTTTCGTTTAGATAGCATTGTGCATTTTCTTTAGTCGTTTCAATAACTCTCTAAGCAATTAAAGATGCAAGTGCCCAAAAAGAATCGGCAAACGGTAAGATTTTTACCTATAATTTCAATTTAAGATACCGATTAGTACATGTTTGAGTTAACGCAAAACGTTTACGCCATTCCGTTCACGCCAATGCTGACGTAGCAGTTCCAAATGAAATAAATGTTATTGAAAACTGTGATCAAAAACTAATTACTAATGTCAAAATAATGCACAACTAAAAGAAAAACAGTTCAATCTCTGCACGTGGGAAAAAATTATAACAAAAATACATTACGTCTTAAAATACATGTCGAGTGCCAAACTGTAGATAATCCTGCCATCTAGCAACCATGCTGCCAAAGTTTTCGCCAAGCCTCCCACCAGTCACATATGATATATCCATGAACCAATTTTTTCATCAGCAAGTCTGGGAAAGCTCGGTCTACTCTTATTATTAGTCTATGGAAAGTACCGCACCTAGCAACATTTGTTTCTCAGCTCAAATCCATCTGAGTTTTGGCACCAATGTCAAGAATACTTTAAGGATTATCAAACTAATCAGTACATTATTAAGGTATCCGACTAGGTTCGGAGCAGTTTTTTTTTAAAACACTATTATGAAATAATATTAAAGCAGAATGATCTTAAAACATTTATTTTGCTTAAAAATAAACCATAATATCAATAACTTTTTTTAAATGGGTGATTTTTTGGCAAAAATGACTGAAAATTACCAGTTAGGAGAAACACTGTATTAATAAAAATTAACCAGCTATAAAGAATTTGCTTAGATTTTTTCACATGTATAAATATTACTTATGAAACAGACCGCAGGTTAAGAAATATTTCAATAATTTTATGGTTTATGACAAATTACGTGACTTTATCCAGAAATTTCTCAAAAATTTGTCACCTTTTTTCGGTAAAAAAGCTATAAATCAAAAAAATATTTCATAATTTACATAATCTGTGGTCTATTCCACTCACAAGTACTTACAAGATAGGCATGCCAAATTTCATGCTTGAATACTGAAATAGAATTTGCAAAATCATGTTTTCCGTAGCCAGTATCGAGAAATAATTGCGTTCTTCAAAAAACGTAAGTAAAGATTAGACTTAACACGTGTTATACTGCAGACACTTAGTATTCAAATGCTTATAACGTGAGTTCTATTCGAGTAGATTATAAAAACAAAATGTTTCATAATCTTAAAGAATGGGGCTGTTAAATAAAACTATTTTGAGAAAAAGTGAATTTTGGTCGAAAATCGCCTTTTCAACGTAGTCGGATACCTTAAAGGAAAAGACGCCAGATTCCCAATGATCGAAATATCCCCCAACGGTAGTTCTGTACCCAAAAGATCAGTGCAGTGGAAGATTTTTATCTTTGACGGAAAGAACAAATTAGGCAATATATGGGGACATTTCGATGATTGGGAATCTGGCAATCTTTCTTCATTGGCGTCAATTTTTGGCTCCGGCGCCTGCTTTTTGGGCTTTCTGTTTTAAGATTTCGTGTTGCTTGTTTATATTTAGGCTGAGCGAGAGTCCCACCAAATTAATGAATGCGATTAAAATATTTTCACAGCGATTTCTTGATATATTATATGAAACTACGGATATGAATAACTGATAATCTTAAGAGAAAAATGAAACTTTAATATTTATTGGTTTGGAAATATTTATTTAACATAAATTTAAAAAACGTTGTGTACTTCAAAAGTAATTGCAATATTAGTACAGAAATCCGTCTTTTGCGGATATTTTACGTTAGGTATAACTTAGTATTATACATTTTTATTTAGGTTGAGGGTTCGACTTTGTATTAGAAGTGATTCTACAATTTTAGTACTCTCTTCTGAGGTTAAAAATTGGTCCTGAAAAGGTACAAAAAAATCAGACGCCGAATCCATTATTAATTTAAGACGCAAAATTCAATCTTTACCGAGGTCTAAAAACTAAATCAGAGAAAACTTTGATTTCTAATTTTTATCTGTATCCATCTCATATTTATTACCAAATTCAAAATGTTTGTAATTAATTTTAGCAAGATTTTTGAAATCAGTTAAGTCCGTGCGCAAGCGCAGTTGAAATGGTAAATTTGTAAAAACCGGGATTTAACGTCGAGTACTTGCATTAAATTTTTAGCACGGGCATCGCTGTGCGGGTACTGCTAGTAAGTTATACTAAAAAAATTATAGGTAAAAATTTACGAAACCGATGGTATAGCGTTGCCTAAGCAAAAGTGCTCTAATCATAGAGTTGCTGCTATTCAAAGTTTCAATATTGAAATTACGACTCAATCAAACAGCCTTCACTCGACGTTTCGTAATATTTTTAACCGACTTCAAAAAGGAGGCGGTTATCAGTTCATACCGTATGTATGTTTTTTTTTTTTGTTTGTCCACTCATAGCGTCTCACCTAGTGAACCGATTTTGATGATTCTTTTTTTAATGGATAGGGGATGGCTCAACTTAGGTCCCATTACTTTGTTTGACCATATTTGTTCTTTAGAAAAAAAGTTATGGGCAAAAAACAGTAAATTTTATGCAATTAAAATGATATTGTAGCGAAGTTCGCACTTTTCATCCGTGGATAACGGTGGCTCAGTGGTAGAATTCTCGCTTCCCACACGAGCGACCCGGGTTCAAATCCCGACTAGAACAAAGTGAATTTTACTAAAATTTCGTTTCTGCTGTTTCCCGTATTTTCTCGAATGTTCTATTAATTTCTGTATCTTTCCAAGTCTGGAAAGTTCCAGCACTTTCTCAAGTATTCGCTTCATTTAGCTTCCACATTGTCTTCGCTATCTTCATCTACGCGACAATATGAAACTCATTGTTATAAAAGTTTGGTGCCATATAACAGTAACATTAATAGTAATTGTAATGATAATTTTGAATGAAGGCTTTTCTAAAGCAATACAGTGATATAGAACCGAACTTCTTACTAGGTAACTTCTTACTTTTACTGAAATATCTACATTTACACTAAAAAGAATGAAATAAAAAAATTTTGAAAAAAAAAAAATAGAACCGACTTCAAAATTGCTCTAAAAAGTGAAAAATAATTTTATTCTTTAAACACCATCGATAATACTTTTAAACATAATTTTTGAAGTTGGCGCAAAAACAAAACGTAAAATCCATTGTAACCATGCTTCGTTCATATTTTTATCAAAAAATCATCCAAAGTTAGGAACGAAACATTTATATCGCTACTTAAATATGCTGTCATCAATGCGTAATGCATGTGGTAGTGAAGAAACTGGACCTGGTAAAATTTATACTTGTAGTTCAGTTATGGCTGTGAATGATTTTATCGATCGTTTTTGCGCCAACTTCAAAAATTATGTTTAAAAGTATTATCGATGGTGTTTAAAGAATAAAATTATTTTTCACTTTTTAGAGCAATTTTGAAGTCGGTTCTATTTTTTTTTTCAAAATTTTTTTATTACCTACATTTTTTTAAATATAACTTACTAACAGTACCCGCACAGCGATGCCCGTGCTAAAAATTTAATGGAAGTCCGTTGAATAAAAAAAAAAATGACGCCTCCTCCCCTCTGATGTAAAATGATCGTTTTTCTTTGTATAAAATGTGTACAAACCTTTTCAAAGAAAAAAAAACCTATTAAAGTTACTTTGGAATTTAAAACTTTTCGTCAAATCATTAAATTGGATTGGCAGTTGCTTTAAAACTCTATTTAGCGAGTGAAGCGGTTTTTACTGCAATTTAAAATATTTCGCCAAATAAAGAAAAAAAGACATCAAATAATATCTTTCAAATGTAAAAATAGTTCCGCAACTCCATTGTTTATCTCCAAACTCACCCAGCAACCACGCTCTCATAATTCATCCGTCTAACGAAGAAAAAAAAACATCCAGTTTAACATTTAAAAATTATCGTAAGAAAAAAAGAAGTAAATGTCGTAGATTTCACTCAGATAAAAACAAATCAAAAGTTTCTTTTCTTCCAAAACAAATCAACAAAACAATGAATTACATTTACGGTTGCTTTAAAGCAATAATCCTAGACTGAACTGCTCAGCACCTAACATGCCAAGCGACCACGCTACCGGAACCCATCCCTTTTGCAAGTGAAGCAGATGCTTTTTCTTTGGCAAAGAAAAATGTAAACTATATCACTCATTATGCACTGGGGGCCTTCGTGGCTGCGTTGCCAGATGGCGAAATCCAGATTTCCCCAATTGCCTTCCAACTTTTCCCCAAAAAGCGATGTTTTCTATCAAAATTCCCCAAATTCAAAAATTATTTTTCCACTAATATTTTTTTTAAAGGAATCGACTTCCTTTAATATTTTTATCTCTTGAAAAATTTTTTTTCCCCAAATAGCCAAATTTTCTTATAAAATTCCCCAACTTTTTTTCTTCTTCCCATTTTCGCTTTTTTTTTTTTGTCTTTATCTTTATCTTTCTTTATCTTTACTAATAATAAAGCTGAAAGTCTCTCTGAATATCTCTCTGTCTGTCAGGATCTCTGTGACGCGCATAGTGCCTAGACCGTTCCGCCGATTTTCATGAAATTTGGCACAAAATTAGTTTGTAGCATAGGGGTGTGCACCTCGAAGCGATTTTTCGAAAACTCGATTTTGTTCTTTTTCTATTCCAATTTTAAGAACATTTTCCCGAGCAAAATTATCATACGATGGACGAGTAAATTACCAAGCTATCATAACGTGGAACCGTAACGTGGGCAAGCCAATTGGCGAGAAATTCATCATGCATTATTTGTAAATATACAGGGGAACCAAAACACCTTTTAATTTTCTACTGCGGGCAAAGCCGTGCGGGTGCCGTTATTCATAAATACAAGCGCCTGACTGAAAGATAAGAAATAGCCAAATGTTTATTTTTCTACTTGCATTTACTACTCTGCTTCTGTATGTACATTTAAACTATGATTTTTGTATATATTTATCCAAGAACATTCTTCATCACACTTATTTGTACCAAATTCACGTATCAACTAGTTACGCAAAACATAAATGCGAATTCCGGTAGCATAAAGTTGAGCAAAGCTAAACCAACGCTATTTGATACAAACAATGTAACTACTACTTCTTGTTGTGAATCTAAACATGAAAAAAATTCTTTTTTCCCCGAGCTTTTTTCCTTTCCCCAGGTTTTCCCCAAGGAAAAATATTTTCCCCTAAGAATTAATTCTCCTCAAAACTCATTTCCCCAAAATTTCCCCAAAGAGCACCAGATTTCCCCAAAATGGGGAAATTTTCCCCCATCTGGCAACACTGCTTCGTGGCTTTGTGGCAGAAACTTCCATTGAGCTGTATAATAACCCTGGAGAGCGGATGGGGTCGAATCGGATTGGGGTAGAGTGTAACCTTCGAATCTCGCCAATGTTCCCCTCGTTAGGCTTAGGAGATGGTCTTAGCATTGGAGTCTACAAGGAAGCTCGCAAGCTTTAAAAAATATTTAAAAATAACCCATTTGCTTTTTGTTATCAAATGACCGGTTTTTAACCACATCACGTTGTCGGTCTGCTGAATATATACATCATTAAACAAAACAATTCTTTCCTTTTATTTAGTAAAAGAATAAAAATTTGGCTCCTTTTCGGCAACCATTATTGCCAAGACTCGGGGTGACGTGAGATGACGTAGAAGGAGAGGGAGGGAACTTCCATCGCTCGGAGCGCTCGGACATATGTTTTTCTTTTCCTTCGTTTTTTGTTTGTTTCGCTTAATAAGAGTAAGAATTAACAGATAATTTGTTAATTCAAATTTTAATTGTATAGGGTCAGGTGGGGTAAAATGGGTAGTCAAAATATATTGTTACAAATCCTGTAAATAGTAATTATTGTAGTAACGTAACCTGTAAATAGTTTCCCGTAATGAATACACAACCCCTTTTTCATATGGCTAAAATATACGACCCCTATTCCCTTTCTGTTCATTGATAAAATTTGATAACGGTCAACGCATTTCGAGAAGCGTGTGGAATATTTGAGAAAATTCTTTTCGGTGTATTTAAGCCGTTAGCGATGGATAAACAGTGAGTTTCGATTCAGATTTCGAACTGAGTGTGTGTATTAGCTCTGTTTATAGCGAGGCATTTCGCTGTGTTGTTTTCGTATTTGGAAGTAAATACGTGTGTAAACGTTGAGTTTACGGTGTTGTGTGATAATTGCTGATGAATAATTTAGCAGTTGTTAACGGTTTCTCCTGTACATAGTGTAAATAAATTTCCTGTGTTTTTTTATCAAGAACTGTGTCTTCATTTCAAGAAAGTGGAAGTCGCACCGAATCCGTAACAATTTGGCGCCCAACGTGGGGCTTCTTCTGGACTTTCTTGGAGTAAGTGTGACTTTGGACATTTTTTCATAAAGACTTTTTTTGAATTAGGACTTTATTTTTATGGTGATTACTCGCGCAATGGATGAACAATTAAAACAACTTCTTGACGCAATCACCTCTGTGAAGAGTGATATGGCGGCTAATCAAGAACAATTAAAAAGTGACTTGACTGCAAGTTTTACAGCCAATCAAGAACAATTAAAAAGTGACTTGACTGCAAGTTTTACAGCTAATCAAGAACAATTAAAAAATGATATGGCAGCTAATCAAGAACAATTAAAAAATGATATGGCAGCTAATCAAGAACAATTAAAAAATGATATGGCGGCTAATCAAAACCAATTGAAAAGTGATTTAACGGTGCTGAAAAATGACCTAGTTTCTAACCAAGAGGAAATTAAAAACGATCTTACTTCGGTAAAGACTGTGATGGAAAATAAATTTAATGAGATAGAGCATCGAGTTGATGCTATCGAAGAGAAATTTGAAGAAAAATTAAGTTCCGTGGAAGGCCGATGCAATGCTGTAGAAAATAAACTGGAAGAAGAAGATAGAAAATTTCATCAACTTAAAGAAGACATCTTTAAAGACCTGGAAAGGAGATTGGCGACCGCGGAAAGCAGCTCTGTACAGTTTGGCGCTCCCACATCGGTTGCTCGACCGTCCATTAAACTTGCCACATTTGATGGGAAAACTTCGTGGCAGGTTTACAAAACTCAGTTCATGATAGTGGCGGAAGCGAACGGATGGGACTCTGCTACCAAGGCCTGCCATCTTGCAGCATCCCTGAGAGGTGACGCAGCGGACATTCTTCAGAACCTTCCGGACGGCCAGCGCCTGGATTTCGCCGCCCTCACATCTGCGTTGGAGCTTCGCTTCGGTGAGAAGTGCCAGAAAGATTTCAGCCGACTCCAGTTGAAGTCCCGTTTCCAGAGAACCGGAGAAACCCTGCAAGAGCTCGCGGCGGACATCGAAAGACTGTCTCATCTTGCTTTTTGCGACTGTCCTGCGGATGTTCGGGACAACCTGGCACTCAACTACTACATCGACGGGGTTCGAGATCCGGAAATCCAGAAAGCTCTACGGATGGCGGATGTCAAAGACCTGAATTCTGCTGTTGTGTATGCGATGAAGTTGGAGGCCGCCCAGCAAGCAACCCGCAAGGATCGCCATTCGATCCGCGGCGTCAAAACTGATGAGCCTGATCCGGTTTCGTCACGCTTTGCTGAACTGGAAAAGCAAATAAAAGAAATTGCAGGAATCCTCAAAAGGACTTCGGCTCCCAAGGACCAAAATGGACAATCACTTAAGTGTTGGAAATGTGGCGGCGAGGGTCACTTGCGAAGAAACTGTGAAGCTCGCCAAGAAACCAGAGGGAAGAGCACCTCTCCCTCGCAGGTCCAGGAAAACTAAGCCATGGCAATCTCGCGGGGCGGAGGTCGCCAAATTGGAATGAGCCCCATCTTAAAGTTTTCCAGATTTCATCGACGAGTGGCGGCAGTAATGGACTGTTTGTTTACGCATATGTAAACGGGTTTCCCTGCGAACTGATTATTGACACTGGAGCCAATGTTACGATCATTAGAACAGATGTGGCTCGTCAATTTGGACTCAACATTCTGTGGACGCCGCCCTGCGTTACCCTCCAAACTGTGACAGGTGACAAGATCGAGATTGAAGGTAAAGTGAACTTAGAAATTGTGTTTGGAAATGCCATTTACCATCATACCGCATTCGTTGCTGCTATCATAGACCCCTTCATTCTCGGATTGGACTTTTTAAAGAAGTATGACTTCAACCTCGATTTCAAGACTAACGAGCTGCACTCGACGAGAGAAGACATAGCACTCTTTCCCGCAGAAAGTGATGTAAAATCCGCTCATCAAATAATTGCCCAAACAGATTTATCAATTCCCTCAAGGTCAGAATCATTAATACCCGGCTCCATTGAAGAAAGCAATAGTTTTAGATTTGGACTCATTGAATACCCCAACTTAAGCAATAACCCAAAAGGAGTGCTGGTGGCATCTACGCTTGTGGACCTTTCCAAGGATGTAATTCCTGTGAGAGTCGCCAACGTGAGTGAAAGGCCAAGGAATATCCGGAAAGGCGAAGTGTTAGCAACTTGTACTCCCGTAAACTGCATCATTAGAAGAATCAATTCCCCCGAGACTGTGTCTTCTGAGTCCTTGACATCGAAGTTAATTGGGAGTGCACCCTTATCGAAGGATCAAAGAACTGCTGCGGAACAATTGGTGGACGACTTCAAGCATCTGTTTTCATCTACATCGGAGGATGTGGGCCGGACGAATTTAACGCAGCATAGGATCTACACTGGAGAACACCCCCCTATTAAACAGCATCCAAGACGACTACCGTTCGCCAAGAAGGAAGAGGTTGAGACCCTCCTGAAAGAGATGAAGGAGAATGATGTAATCGAACCGTCATCCAGTCCTTGGGCCTCTCCCATCGTCTTGGTCCGAAAGAAAGATGGCTCCACCAGATTTTGTGTCGATTACCGACGGCTGAATGAAATCACCAAGAAAGACAGCTACCCTCTTCCACGGATAGACGACACCTTGGACACTCTTTCCGGACACAAGTGGTTTTCGACCCTGGACTTGAGGAGCGGCTACTGGCAGGTTGAGATACACCCTGATGACCGAGAAAAGACAGCTTTTACAACTGGACAAGGCTTATGGCAGTTTAAAGTGATGCCCTTCGGCCTCTGCAATGCACCAGCTACGTTCGAGCGTCTTATGGAGACAGTGTTAAGAGGACTTTCTTACGAATCCTGTCTGGTCTACTTAGACGATATCATCATCGTGGGACGCAGCTTCGAAGAACATCTGGCAAATCTTAGGAAGGTGCTGCAAAAGCTTAAGGAAGCCAATCTGAAGTTAAGCCCGTCCAAATGTAATTTGTTCCGCCGGGAAGTGAACTACCTTGGTCACATCATCTCTTCTGAGGGTGTGCAAACCGATCCAGAGAAGGTATCTGCGGTCAGGAGTTGGAGTCGTCCCGAAAACATCCATCAGTTGCGAAGTTTCCTGGGGCTCTGCACGTACTACAGGAAGTTTGTGAAGGGTTTTTCCAACATTGCACGACCTTTGCATAAGCTGACGGAGAGCAAGCAAAAGTTTGAATGGTCCAAAGAATGCGAAGATGCATTTCTACGACTGAAGGAGGCTTTAACATCAACGCCTATCCTCGCCTATCCTCAGCCTGAAAAATCCTTCATCCTGGACACTGATGCGAGCAACGAGGGCATCGGAGCTGTTTTATCCCAAGAAATTGACGGAAATGAACATGTCATCGCTTACTGGAGCAAATGCTTATCAAAGTCGGAGCGAAATTACTGCGTCACCAGAAAGGAGTTACTGGCCATAGTGAAAGCTGTAGAACACTTCCATCATTACCTCTACGGCCGAAAATTTCTGCTTCGGACAGATCATGCCTCGTTAACTTGGCTTTTGAACTTCAAGAATCCAGAAGGCCAGATAGCCAGATGGATACAGCGGCTCCAGGAATATGACATGGAGATCAAGCATCGAAAAGGGTTATCTCACGGTAATGCTGACGCTTTATCAAGGAGACCCTGTCCTGAGAACTGCCACTATTGTTCCCGAATCGAGAAACAGTATGGAACGACTAGCCCTACCGCCTATCAGGTGACAGTGACTCCAACATCATCAGAACCTGATCCATGGAGTGATGACCAAGTTCGAAAAGATCAACTTGAAGACCCCGACATAAAACCAATTTTAGAGTTCATGGAAAGTGACAGTCGACGCCCTAGCTGGCAGGACGTTTCCATCTTCAGTCCTGCAACAAAAAGATACTGGGCTTTATGGAACTCACTCCATTTACGGAACGGCGTGCTACACCGGAAATGGGAATCTGACGACGGCAAGACATCTAGGTGGCAGTTACTACTTCCTCGATCCAGGATTTCAGATGTTCTGAAAGAAATACATAGTAGTGCGACTGGAGGACATTTTGGTGTCTTGAAAACTCTCAATAAAGTTCGGGAGCGCTTCTTCTGGAGCAAGGCGAAGGATGACGTGGAGAAGTGGTGCCATTCTTGTGACGCCTGTGCTGCTCGTAAAGGACCGAAGAAGAGAAGCAGAGGGAAGCTACATCTGTACAACGTTGGAGCTCCTTTCGAACGAATTGGGATCGACATCCTGGGTCCTCTACCAAGAACTGCTGATGGGAACAAATACATTCTTGTTTCCATCGACTACTTCACCAAATGGCCGGAAGCATATCCCATTCCAGATCAAGAGGCTACCACCGTAGCAGAGACTCTAGTCCAACATTGGATCTCGAGATACGGAACACCTTTGCAGATTCATTCCGATCAAGGGAGGAATTTCATCTCTGCTGTGTTTAAGGGCCTATGTCAAATTCTCGGAATTGAGAAAACTAGGACAACACCACTACACCCACAATCGGACGGCATGGTGGAGAGATTTAACCGCACAATCCTGAATAATCTCTCACTTATGGTATCCAGAAATCAACAGGATTGGGACAAGAAGCTACCTTTGTTCCTGCTGGCCTACCGCAGTGCTGTCCACGAGACTACCGGATATGCCCCATCTCAGATGCTCTTCGGACGAGAGCTTCGGCTACCTTGTGATCTCGTCTTCGGTCGTCCTCCGGGTGCGCCTTCATCGCCTGAGGAGTACATCCAGGATCTCCAGGCCCGATTGGAAGACGTTCATAACTTCGCACGAGAGCGAATCAACATCGCGGCGGAGAAGATGAAGACCCGATACGACACAAGGTCTACTGGACATGAATTCAACGAAGGCGACAAGGTTTGGTTATGGAATCCCATCCGACGGAAAGGTCTGTCACCCAAATTGCAGTCGCATTGGGATGGACCCTACAAAGTCCTTAACCGACTAAATGACGTCGTAGTGAGGATCCAGAAATCACCTAATGCAAAACCTAGGGTTGTACATTATGATCGGTTAGCCCCATACTATGGCCATAGTTCATGAGTATTACGTAAACAACCATGGTTGATAACATAAAAGTTGTAGATAATTTTTGCTTTTAATGTTTAGTAATATTTCTTGTTATTATTGTATTTTCTGTATCTGTTAGTTATTAATTAATGTGTATATTTGTGAACATGTGATAGAAGTTTGGCACTCTTTCTGGGGATTGTACTGCCCGGGACGTGCAGTCCTTAGGAAGGGGGCAATGTTACAAATCCTGTAAATAGTAATTATTGTAGTAACGTAACCTGTAAATAGTTTCCCGTAATGAATATACAACCCCTTTTTCATATGGCTAAAATATACGACCCCTATTCCCTTTCTGTTCATTGATAAAATTTGATAACGGTCAACGCATTTCGAGAAGCGTGTGGAATATTTGAGAAAATTCTTTTCGGTGTATTTAAGCCGTTAGCGATGGATAAACAGCGAGTTTCGATTCAGATTTCGAACTGAGTGTGTGTATTAGCTCTGTTTATAGCGAGGCATTTCGCTGTGTTGTTTTCGTATTTGGAAGTAAATACGTGTGTAAACGTTGAGTTTACGGTGTTGTGTGATAATTGCTGATGAATAATTTAGCAGTTGTTAACGGTTTCTCCTGTACATAGTGTAAATAAATTTCCTGTGTTTTTTTATCAAGAACTGTGTCTTCATTTCAAGAAAGTGGAAGTCGCACCGAATCCGTACACTCTCAAAAATAATTCCTTCAATTGACGGAAATTCTCTTGGCAGCAGTGCTGCCGGACTTTTCACGATATTTAACGGATTTCCGTTTCTATTTTCCCCTGTCAAATGAAGGAACGTCCTCCTTAATTTATTTCGTCACAGAAGGAAACTTTTCCGTCATTTGACGAATTTCCGTTTTTATTTTCTCCTGTCAAATGAAGGAACGTCCTTCTTATTTTATTTCGTCATAGAAGGAAAATTTTCCGTCATTTGACAATTTTCTGTTTCTTTTCTTCTCAGTTAAATGAGGGAAATTTTCTGTTATTTAAAGAAACGTCCGTTATGGTCGTTTTTGTTACATGAAGTCAACTTTTCGTTATTTGAAGAAACGCTCGTTATTTTTGTTTGTCCCATGAATAATTTATTTCGTTGTTTGAAGAACGTCCGTTGTGATAGTTTCTGTCAGATGAAAGAAATTTTGCGTTAATTGAAGAACACCTCCCCCCCCCCCCTTTTTTTTTGTTTCTGTTACAGCAAAAAACTCTCCAAATATGCATACAAAAATCATTGAAAAACTTATTTGAAAACAACTTTTAATTTTTTAGTTTTAATATGTGTTGTCAGCCTTAAATTGTTAGAAACAGCAACCCAAAATTTTCGAATCACAAATACGCCTGAAAATTCCACAAGAAAGTTCAAAAGTAGATTGATTCCTCATTGCTAAATATTTAGCAAAAGTCTATTTTTGTCACCTGAAAGAAGGTATCTAATTACTTTGCGGTCATTTTTCAAAATGCAGGTTTCTTTCACGAAAGACAACAAATGGTGAAAGTTTCAAATTTTCATCAACTTCATAAAAATTTTAAGAATATGAAAATTGGTTTGTGGAAAACGGCCATTTCCTGTAATGAGATAACCACTTTCAGATGCTGGAAACAAAGTTATGAAAAATTGATTCGATGCTTGGTAAACTTGAGATTTACTCACTCTGGTATTTTCCCTGAAGTTCTTAAATAAGAACCTATAAAATGCACGCTGTAAAACATAAAGGACCTCAACAAAAAGCTGTGCTTAGTATTGGAAGAAGATTAAGAGATTTGTTTAGTATCACTCAGTAAAATACAAAAAGAATGGATAGTAAGAGAAAGTAGAATTAACTTTATTTTTATAGGCATTTATACATACAGATAATATTAACAACAGCAGCAACAAATTCATTTCATTGGAAAATTAATCTTTTGCAAGTGAGTAAAAAATAAAAATCTCTTCAAATTCAGTTAATTTTATTTATATTCTTACATCGACTACCACCTTTATGGATATGAACAATTGACTTAAATAAATTGAAATTGACATAATATGATAAAAATTTAATTGATTTAATTCTGTTAAAAATAATTGAAGCGAGATAACTTATGAATGGATTTACACCCCAAATATGATAGTTTCTAGACTTTTTTTTATTTGTTCAAAGAGTATGTTGTAAATTTTGTTCAAAATATCATAATTTTTCAATCAAAAAAAATTCAACAAACTAGATAAATAATAAAGCTTAATTTAATTTTTAATATGATTAATTAAAATATTAATTTCTGAAATTAAGGTTTACAACATAAATTCAAGCTTCTGTACATAATTTTCAGAATAATGAAACAAGAGAATAGCCAAATTTCTAATTAAGACATCCCGAAGATTATGTAAAAATATTACAATTTTGAAAAATAGGCGAGAGCAAAGTATAAAAATGACCAGGCACTTTTTTCTTTGCTTGCTTGTTTGAGCAAAATATTTCTAGTAAAGTACTTTTGATCTATACTTTGGTTTTATATTGTTTTTAGCTTTATAGTGATATGACAATACTGCCTATATAGTTTGAATCTTTATCACCGTAGTTTTCTGTGCAGCTGAATTTCTTTTCGCAAAGCAACAAATTGGAGATAATACATGTTGAAGAGTAATTTAAAGTATTAAAAGTATTTTGCATCCATTAACTTTGAACCAACAATGTAGTTTTAATTGTAATAGCAGGCAATGAAAATAAAGCTAATCCCATAATAAACTGTAAAGTAATACAAAATTATTGGCAATGATTTTCAATGTAGCAAAATTAGCATTTAGATAGTGACTTCTGACATCAATGTTTATTCATTTCAATCATACTAATTCAAAAACATTTCTTAAAATTTTAAGTCTGTCTTTTAATTTTTAAATGACTAATTTTTAGCCGAATCCATTTTTCTGCCAATTTTATTAGTTTCAGCAGGGAACATAATGCTTTTCAAATTGTTTAAGCAAGAAAAACCTATTTTTAAAAAAACTTAGGGTCTTGTGTAAAACCTCAAATGTTTTGTGAGTTTTGTGCCACTAAGGATATTTTTTTAATGCTGTAATTTAAAAAAAAATTGCATGATTTGCAAGGTAAAAAAGTTCGAGATTTCAAGTTTTCAAGATAACAAGGTCATAATCATAATAAAAAAAATTCTAAAAATTAGTCACAATAGTTAAAAATAAGGAGAAACATGTAATGAAAGTTAAAAAAAGTCTTAATACAATAACAAAATTTTTTTGTTTTAAATGAGCCAAAAATAATAGAAAAAAAAAGAACTCTCTAAAGAAGTAGCAAAATGTAGTGATCTACCATGACTAAAATGATCAAAGATTTGAATTACTAAGTTACAGAATGGTTTCAAAGCAAGTTTCGAGCGCTCTGGAACAAAATAAATTGGACAGAGGATTGTACCACTCCCTGAGTCTCTAAAGGTGTTTTCCGTTCATCTCCCCTTTTTATGGAGGTAAAAATACGGTAAAAAGGTCCAACAAAATGGAGTGAGAAGGGGGCGAAAAGTTTTAGGTACATTTCTTGGGCTTCTTAGGACTTAAATTTCCTGAATCCTCCAGGCTGTACAATGAAAGTGATAGTAGATAAGCTTCTCCGAATCATTTCTAACCCCTTAGAGAAATAATGAAGGGGGTGAGAAATTTTTGGAAACATTCCTCGAGTGACTTCAAGACAATAAACTGCGATTTTACCAGAAAAATCATATTTGACTTGAAAAAATATTCATCATAACAAGGTTTTGATTAAAAACTCTTCGGCATAATAAAAAATAACATTAGATAAGTACGCAAAATCAAGGGGGAAAAATAATTTTCCATCATATTGAGGTTTTCCAGATATCGAGACTATACTGAACTTGAAAGACAGCACAAAAATAAAACATTGGTAAAAGACCAAAGAATAAACGTGTAATTTTTCCGGGCTCTTGGTTCTTCTTTCTCGGTTTATTTCTGCAAAACACTAAAAGAAAAGAAATTATCACAAGACAATAAAACTAAACTGAGAAGGGCGCAGAACTATGCCTGTTATTTTTTTAATGAATTCTCTCCCTTTTCCATACCTTGAGTCAGTTAAAGGTGAGCATTCTTTTTAAAAATAAGAAAAAAATATTTTAAAAAATTAGCTTCTATTTTAACTGACATAAAAAATTAATGATGAAAAATGTTAACATAGTTGCAACCATCTATAATCATCATTCCAAAAGTGATGTAATTTTGTTGAATTTAACAATGCATTTTTTAAAAATACTTACAGTATGCTACAGTAATAGTAACATTATGGACAGGATATGGGAACTACTCACATGTGCCCCACCATTCACCTTAGAACAAATTGCAAAAGTGAAAAATCTAAATTTACTTTAAAAAAAAGGGGGGGGGGGGGGACATTGTCATTACAGGGTGGCGACAGGAACTGTGAAAAAAAGTTCCCCGACTTTTCCCTGATTAAGTTCACCAAATTTCCCTGATTTACGTTACCAATGATAATGGTTTTCTTTCTTAGCTCTACTTGAAATCCATTGTATGTTTGTATAAAATGCAGTATTTTAAATGTTTGAAGTTGTGTAAAGTTGTTGAACTAAAGATATATTTTAAAAAGATGCTACTTTTTTTAATAAAATGGTTAAAAAACATATCAAGTCAATTATTTGGGGGGGGGGGAAGCCTACAAAACAGCATATTCAATTTTTCTACATGGAAAGATTATAGAAAATTTAAAAAAAAAAAATACTTTCCTTCCAGAAATTACTTTTTTTGAACTAAGTTTTCAAACAGTATAATAATTGTTGCAAGAATAACAAGTAATAGTGAAAGAATTGAAGTAATGTAATTGTTCTTAAATAACTAATCGACATATTTATGCAAAACAGATGAAACTATTTGACATCCATTCATAGGGAGCTTTTCTATAATCAAGAACATAGGTTTTAATGAATGAATACAGCATTTTAACAATAAAAAAATAAAGATATTTACTAAAGTGCACAAGTTAACTCTATTTCAAATGATTTCAGTATGTAACGAAAAAAACTCTTAGATTCCTTTTGTAACCAACAACTTTAAAATGCAAGAAAAAAAAGATAATTTTAAAATATATAAAAGAAGAACACAACTTGGTTATAAAATTAAAGAATCACTTAAGTCTGAAGAAAAGAAAACCTTTATAATCTGCGGTGACAACAAATAGTATAACGGCAAAAAACAAAGTTTTTTATATTGAAAGTTCAATTTTAGCAATTAAATTTAAAACGCGAAGAAGTAATAACTTTTAAGCTTTTATAATATTAATTCAAAAACCAAAGATTTCTTCTTGAAATCGTGATTACAGTACGCTAATTACTTCGAGACAATGGAATAAAGGCAAAGGAGCTAAGGCATTAATGAAGGCTTCCTCTTTGCCTGTATGGTTGTTTATTTTACATAGCATTGAAAGCGTAAAAGGAAATTTCAAGCTAGGTAAAATAAACAACCTAACAGACACAGAAGCAATCTTAGGAAGTTCATCTTGTGGTTAATAAGTAAGATTTAATACTTGGACAGGAAAAAAGATGCACAAATATGCGGCAGCGTATAATCGCACCTTAT
The DNA here is from genome assembly GCF_026930045.1 of Uloborus diversus. Taxonomy (NCBI): domain Eukaryota; kingdom Metazoa; phylum Arthropoda; class Arachnida; order Araneae; family Uloboridae; genus Uloborus; species Uloborus diversus. The sequence continues at coordinate 83,342,704 of NC_072731.1, read as the reverse complement.
TAATTTTACTTTTTTTTTTTGAACAGATAATTGGTGGAAAATGTGTAGGGAATTAGAGTACTTAATTTTGTAAAGCAAAAAAAAAAAAAAAATTCTTCATAAAATCAATTTTCCCTGATTTTTTGTTATTTTTTCAAAATTCCCTGATATTTCCCCAATTAATAAAGTTCCCCGACTTTTTCCTGATCTCCCTGATCTGTCGCCACCCTGCATTAATTTACTTGAATGTTCATGTGGTCAAACTGGTACTGAGATCACTCAAACAATTTTCTAGATTTTTTGCAAGTCAATTTGGCACTGTCTAAAGATTTGAATTCTGAAGTCTCCCATTTGAGGTTTCATATGCCAGTGATTAATCTCCTGAAGTTACATCACATCACATGCAACTTTCGACTGTAAACAAGACTAATAAAAAAGTTTGAACGAATTTAAAGCAGATAATTTATTTATTTATTTATTTTTTTTTTTGAAAAAATGTGAGGTAAAGTTATGAAAATTTTAGTATATTTAGTATAAATTTCAAGATATTAGGAATTACATGATTTTTTTTAATTAGAACAATTCATACACCTGTAATAGTAATGCGTTAGGAGATTGAAAAACTGTTCCATTAGAGACAATGACGAGCTACAACAAATAGATAAAATTCCACTGGACAGAAGTTTTTTTTTCTTTATAAACCTCTTTCAACAAAACACGATTGCAAATTTCTTTTCTAAATAAATGTTAAACGCATACTTGCACACATGCATGACAATAACAACATACCGCTGAATGAACTAATGCAGAAAATATATTACTTGCATGTATTGATGCTTTCCATCCAAAAATATTAAAAACTCTTCTGTATTTTAATATCGTCCCCTTTAAACAAACAAAAAATGTATTTTGTTAAAATTATGTAAGTGGTGATATCAAAAATTTTAGGACACAATTTTGATAAATTTTAGTACATTTTTATGACAACAAATATCAAGTTTTTTAAAATTTAAACAAAATTCATTAGCTTGATTTTCGTAGAGGATGATAAAATGTTTCAAATTCTTGAAAACTACAACTGAATGCATTCAATCTTTTATTATTCAACACAGTGACACATTATGAAGTAGAAACATATACTAGTAGAATAAATGTAGGTCCAAGTGATTCTTTACTTGCCTTGTTATTGTTTCATCAAAATGAATTAAAGAATGAGAAATGTCCTTAATGAGGAGGGATTTAAAGTAGGGTGCAAGTCCAAAATTTATTGTGTACTTAACTTTTGTCAGATAATTTGATACTTTTTTTGCCATCTCAGAATCATCAAAAATATCCCTGTAAATTACAGATAAATCATTTAAAGATGCAAATGAATAATTGTTTTTTACGGCAACCAAAACTAAGAAAACCTCTGCTTTAAAATTTTTATCATGGAGTGAATTTGGCACAAAAGCTTTGAATTGCTTCATTATAACTAATTTGTTTTCAGTAGAGGACAAATTTAAAATACAGTTCGATTTTTCAAGCTACTTTCAACCTATTATGTCTCGCCACATCAGCACGAGACAGTACCTGTGAAAATCCCTGATTATCAATATTGGAAAGATAGTGTACAAACAGAACAAAATGCTTTAAATTGATCCTTTTCTGAATGGCACCTGTGCTGATCTTGCATGCATTTTTTTTTTCCAACCACAAGGAAGAGAATTTCCTTTTCCGTGGCATTTAAATAAAACAAATTACTATTTACAATTTTAAAGCAAAAAGTTAGTGACTAAATTTAAAAATTATGTATGGAATCCAACTTCACTGAACAGAAACACAAAGCAAACTGACTCTTAGTACCAAAAGAACAAGGTAATGCTCAGACCACAACACAAGTTAAGGACTATAAAAATAAAATTACTTCCCCCATGGGGACAACCTATTTCAGTTTTGCTCTAAATATATTTTTTGATCCAGGTGTTTATAGTTGGATTCTAACTCAACTCATTGTATTTAGTTTATTTCAATAAGCTATGATGCCCTTCACCCCCCCCCACCACCACAGAACTGCAATTTAAGAGGAGGAGGGAATACCTCCCTCCCCCCTCTGGTTGAAATATTTTTCATTTCTTTTGAAAGGGGAAAAATAAAAAATATCATATTCCATTCCTTATCCCTACCTCTTTTTCAGCAACATTTGCTGCACAGTTGTTTTTATTTCCTTTACTATTTTATTTTTACGTATTTTTGGCAGAAGAGAATTATAGCAAAAAGTAGATATCTTTAAAAACTGAATGTCATGTAGACTGGGGCCCAATTAAACAGATTTTTGATCAGCGCATGCATATTACACATGTTCTATCCACTTCATGCAGGGTGTATGAGAGCCGTTTTAAAAAATTAAGATGCATTAGCATTTATCAGAAAAAAAAAGAAAGAAAAGAAAATACATTCACATATTATTTCCTTCTTAAGCCTATCTAGCTTTGAACTGCCATATACATAGGAAGAACTTGCAACAATGTATATTTATTTCTAACCCTGAATAGAATTCTTCCTTCTTTTTACCGATATTTAAAATTTTCTCTCCCTTAAATGTATTAAACGGTAAGGTTGAAACAGAGAAACAGGGGAAGGAAATATTTTACCGGCAAAAAGTATGAAACACCAAATTCTTGGGGAAAATTTCATTGTTGAAGGTTCTTAATACAAGGCTAGTAAAATCGAGCTCAGGTTCTGTTGGATAAAAACTCCTAAAAATTACATACATCGTTAAATTACTTTTTCTCATTACAGTCAACTCCCAATAACTCAAAGTCCCAAGGGACCTTCAGCTAAAACTTTTGAATAATTGGTAGTTTGAATTATCAGAAGTTCCTTTTCAAAGAATAATTTATTTTCTTTGTCAGGAACAGTTCATATCGGATAAACTAGAACACTTATAGTTGGGACAAAATTAAATATTAGTAGAACGTAAAAATATTTTTACAGAGAGGATAATTAAAAAGAAAAAGATACTTTGAAAAAGGAAGTTAGTTTTGACTGCTTACGTTTTTTTATCGCTTCTTAAAATGTCATTAAATTTACATGCTGTGGACTCTATTTCTTTTCTCTTAGTCAATCTTGTTTCTTATTATATTTAAGTCTTTTTGTTCTAAAAGCAGATTCTTTGAGTCATCCAGAAAAAAAAACTTTTTTCAATTTTGATTAAAATTTCAAACCTCTCAAAGACTGGCCAGCAATAAAATTTTGAACCGTCAGCCGCGACAAATATATCGGCTACTTTTCCTCACGCAATCTTGCAACACTATGCGCCTTAAGGAACACTACTGTATTAATAATCAACCTCAAGCAAAGCAATGAGTTAAAGGGAAATTTTTTTTTAATTTCTTACTTCGACTGAAAAGGAGTACATTCGAGATACAAAGACAACTTTGAATTGAAAACATTATTTTGGGACCAAATGAAAACGTTGTGAGAAAGAAAGATTCGAGATATCGAGAGTCGACTGTAGTTTATCAGAAATAGAATGACGAGTTGCTCATCTTCGGACAAAAATTGCATGTGCAATGTGCATACCAAATTTCATTTTTCTAAGCCATCAAGTTTTCCCAAGAAGCACTCACCAAAGATCCAAATGAAACATTTTATTTTAATTTGAGTATAGATTCATACAGAGTGACATGCATTAGAACAATTTGAATGAAGTCAATGTTGTAACCAACTCGGAAATTCGACAAGGTTCAAAAACATTACTTATAACACAAATGGATCATTGACAAATGCTCCGCGTCTGAAAATTTACATTATTTCAGAATCAGTGCATTTGAATTTGATAAATTTGCGATCTGGAAAATAAGTGGTGATCCAAGTCTAATTTTAGTCTTGAAAGATTGGCGAAACACCCAAACATTCATAACTGTGACTTCAAAAATTCATAACTGAGATAGCAGAAGGGAAAAATCAGTTGGATAAGAAAAAAATAAGCAATCCCTCATCTCTAAGGACTCTAGAAGACTAAAAAAGTATGATGTATTAACTACTTGCGATATCAAAATTGAAATTAAAGAACATCAAGTTGTGGCCCAACCCAGAAACACTTTTGACAAAATTACTGACAAAATTTCTTAAAGTTATTTATTGAGCTCATATGAATTTTGGTCACAAGAATAAAATTAAGTCATATTAGGACAAATTTTTTCACTATGGTCAATTGAACATGCTTTTCTAACTGTAAATATTCAAATACCATCATTAAAGTGAAATTTTAACTCAAATACCTTAGAGTTAAAAATGACTTTTCTGACATCTATTTGGCTTAGTTAGAAATGTAAGGAGTATTTCACCCATCTTTTAAATATGAAGTAAGACTTGAGTCACTATCAATTTGCCTGATTGCGAACTGATGAAATTTAAATGCACTAACTCCGAAAATAAATTTCGGAATGGAGTTGTTTTCATCAGTCAAAACTCAAAAGTACTACGTTTTGTCACTGAAGTTGATAGAATGAGCAAAAAAAAAAAAAAAAAAAACATGGAGCAAGAAAAATCTAATTTTCAAAACGGTTAATTTTCAACTATTTTTTAAAAAAATGTATGATTTTTGAAACAAGGTGTGGTCTTTATGACATTGCAAATGATCAAATTTGGCAGGTACTCCAGTGGTTTACTGAATGCCGATGCTTGCTGTCTATTTCATTTTCAGATTATGATAATTCAGAAGTGAATTGAATATTGCGCTCTATACTTGCTTTCCAACCATATCGGTATTTGTGAGTAAAGACGCGAGCGATATATTTCGCTCTGCGCTAATGACATTAGTGGATGGCATTTCATCATTTGTGGTGTCATGAGCAGAAGCAAAAAAAAATAATAATTGAATCCGTGCACCCATTAAAATAACTTTGTTTAAATATTAAACTTTGAAATTATGTATTTAAAAAAGTGCTCAGATCCTATGTTTATAAGCTTGCTCTTTAAGAAAAAAATACTTCGGAAGCGACCCCATTGGCATATTTGTTCATGATCCATTCATGTTGTGAGCATTTGTTTTCAGACATTGTCCAACTTTGGTGCTGGGTTTCAATATAAATATAATATGAACTTACCAAAACGTCCTAAGAAAGGTGTTAACATGAGAACTTTACACATCATCAATGTTGGGAAAATCTAAAACATAGGTTATCAATACGTAAATAATCAACTTTTTAGCACAAATAGTTCTTGATAGTTTCATTTTAATATTAAATTGTTTAAAAAATAATAGACTCATTTTTTCTAAGATAATTTTGAGTTTTTAATAGAGACGTACTGAGTACTTGGCACAGTAAAATACATAGATTTCTTTGACCCCCCCCCCCCCACCGGTTCCATATGAATTTTTTTTAATTTTTAACAAATTTCTTTTAATATATTAGAATGTGCGCCCTCCTCTCCCGAGGGTGCTATGCATGCCATTGACTCTGCCAATACCTGGTAGTTGTAAAAAATTAAATATCGTTCAATACACATTTTTCAATTAATAAAAAAGTACGAGTATTTGCAACAACAAATTTAAAAAAATAGATGGAAGTCTTTATATCCATAAGCTTACCTTTTGTGAATTGAAAAAGCATTGCTTGTAACACCGAAACAAGTGTCAGCAGTGCTCCAGAACATTTGTGTTTTTAACAGTTTTATTTGCTTAAAAACATTATTCATGTTTGGCAGACGACTAGAACTATAATAGATTCATATAATTCGTATTAGTTCCAACTTGATTAATCATATCTTTCATTTATTTGTTTTTAACAAAAAAAAATTTTTTTTTTAATTTTTGTAAACAAAACTTTTTAAATAAAATTGAATTTTGGCTGGAATTAGTTTTGAAAACTATTATATATGGAGGTCTATATAGATATTTATATGAGTTTTCAAAATTTATCACGTTGTATGTTAATGGTTCATTTAAAACATAATTGGTCGAGTACTCTGTACTCTACCAAAACAATAATTGGTACATCTCTATTTAATATTTCCTATGACTGAAAATTCAAAAATTTAAATACTGCAAAATTTATTATATTAAGTGTTTCCTTCCATATATTATTGACCACCTTTTCTACTATTTACCAATTGAAAAATTTTTCGGCAGCGTATTTAATAGACAAAACTAACAGCTAAATTGACTTTTGAACACTTGATAATATAATATAATTTTTTTTTTTTGGTTAATGTTTCATATTTAAATGAATTAGTTATAGTAAGATTAATATAATATCAATGTGTTGTAAGACTAAAATCGAGTATTCGGTGCCTCCCTAGTTAAAATTATATAATGAATGCTAAAATTATAAATATTCAGATGATGCTGTTTCAACATTACATTACCTGGTTTTTTTCATAAATTTGAATATTAAAAAAGCTAGCAAAGTACTTCAATGCAAAAAGCAATAATCAACACAATGTCATAAAAATTCTCCCCTAACATTCTGAAAACATATCATTGACTCAAATAGTAATGTTTTATAACAAGTCTTTTAACAGTTCAATATATTTTTCAATGTTATGGTACAAATGTGAGAAAAATTTAAACTCATCACACATATTACTAAAGCACATAAGCAAGGAAAGGGGGGGGGGGAATGTAAAGTTATGATACACTTGTTTTCTTGCTGATATATATTAATTAGAGACGTACCGAGTAGCAATTTGGCCGAGTACCGAGTACTCGGTCGAGTTTCCCAGTACCAATTATGTTGAAAGAAGGACCACCGACACACAACGATGAATTTTGAACTTATTGAAATAGTAGTATAGACCTCCTTGTCCATATAATAGTTTTTAAACTAAATTCTTACTGAAATTTAACTACAAAATTTTGCAAAAACAATATTTTTAAATTAAAAATGAATAAATAAAAGGTATGACTTATCGAGTTGGAATTAAAACAAATTATACAAATTTATTCATTATAGGTCTAGTTCGCTAAACATAAATAATTTTTAAAAGCAAAAAACAAATGTGCAGGAACACTGCAGACACGTTATTCTGTGTTACAAGGATCGTCTTTTCAGTGCATAACATGTGAACTAAAGAATGTAAAGGCATACCACAAAAAATTTGACTTTTGCCGGATGCCTTTAAATCAACGAGCTCACATTTTGTGCATTGAAAAAGAAGTTCCTCGTAACGCCAAAACACGTGTCTGCAGTGATCCTGCACTATGCTTCTAACGTTGTTTTATTTCCTTTTATTTTTAAAGCTAAGGTATTTTTATATATCTTATAACTAATTTTAGTTTACAGCAAAAATTCCATATTTGCACAATTTTTAACAAAAAAGTTTTATTAACTTTCGAGACATTCGAACCAAGATTTATTCCATTGAAGTATTTCAAACTTCATTATTCTCAAAATTTAAATATGAATTGTAAATGGTTGCAGAAAATTATTTATGCTTGAGCTTTTTTGTAAATTTTAATATATTCAATTTTTTGCAACTACTCGGTATTGGCCGAGTATCTGATCAAAATTTGGCCGAGTACCGAGTACTCGGCATATTGGCCGAGTACTGAGTAGTTACCGAGTACTCGGTACGTCTCTAATATTAATAAAATGAGTTTCTAAACATCTGGATAAAAACTCCATACAGCTACCCAGAAGCGTTTAAACAAGTTGAAAACCTTTAATAAAACATTTAAATAAAAGAAATCAGTAGAAATATTGCAGCAGTTAAAAACGTACAACAATCACTCTTGGCGGAGGGGGGGGGGGGGGATGAGCAACATAGTGGGTGGTTAGGGGCCCTACTGATTTTTGGAAGGGGGGCCCAAAATTTATAGATCAGAGTCGATGTATTAAAAATGAAAACAAGAATCAAATTCCATGATACAGAATATTTTAAATTTCATAACGAAAAGGAAAATATTTTTCATCGATAGAGAAATTTAAAAGGTTCGTTCAATTTACTTGTTAATTATTTCAAGTAATATAAACAAAGATTTATTCTTACTAGCATACGAATTTGTGTTATCATTTTCAACAAAGACAACTTTTTATTAAAACGAAATTACACTGCTTTTATTGAAATTTTTCAACATAAACCTTTCTTAAGGCTTATCAAAAGGAACATTTTTGTTTCCCTAACTGTAAAATCAATTTACTGGAAATATCGTGCTCTCAACTTTCAAAACAATTATTTAGGTTTAAAGCAAATCTTTTTCAAGTAAGTCCAAATAAAAGTACATTTTGAAACTTCGCATAAGCCTTGTTATGTTCCTGCTGAATAAATAGAAGCTTTCTTTTGATACAAATTTAAATATGGCGGCGTCAACTAATCTGCGAATTTAAGACTGTTTTTTTCAAGCTTATTACGTACTGCTTTCACGTAAAGAGGAACAATACATATTTATGGAATCAAATTCTAAAATAAGTACTCACCCAATACGGATTAATTACTCCTGCTGACGAATCTTTTTGAAGTAACGAATTCCACGTACCGTTGTCAGCTTTTCGGCAGGCATTTGGCGGGCTCCGCGTTAACCGGCGGCAAGTGACGTAGCCTACGAGGATGCAACGCTCCACAACAGCAGATCTTCGTAGGCTACGCAAGTGAAGAAAGATAAAAATGTCAACTACGCATGCGCGGACCAACTTGATGGAGAGTTTCTGTCTGTCTTTTTGCGATAAAAATATCGTTTTTTCCCAAAACGGATATTTCTCGTTGAAAAATGAGGAAAAATGTAGCGTATAAAAAGGGATTTTTTTGACAGTGTAACAATATGGTTTAAAAAGTCAGTTTTTTAAATTAAATTTGCATTTTTTTGAGTTGGTTATTATACTTGGCTGTTCTGAATTCTATATCACAAAATATATTTTTTCAATAGATTATTTTTTAGTGAGTGGCAACACTTTAAATTGAAGTCGATAAATTCAAGCCGCATGTTGTCTGCTTAAACTTCTATCTCCAGCTCCTGATTTTTGAGGAATTTTTATTACTGTGTCATAATATCTTTAGTTAGATATTTTTATTGCTGCATCAACTTACAGGGAAGAAAAAAAATAATTTTTTCTATTTTTAATCTCATATTTTGAAAATGGGGTAAAATGGGTATATATGGTTAGGCTTATCATTCCAGCAAGTTGTTTTAAAAGGTACAGCATATTTTCCTCTAAATGAATATTAATTCATTTGCGGTTGATTCAAAATGATTGAAACATAAAAATATGCACAATGCCATGATTTTATAAAATAAACTTTACTCCATCATAATAAATAAAAATAAGCCACAGGTATACTTATTCTAGTGTTTGTGTGCACTTGCGCATAAAATAACAATTTCCTCAGAATATGCTGGCCCAGCCTGCTGCTCGTCACATTTTTATTTGATTGCAATCAGATTCTATCGATTTCTCCGATGTACTCTAATGTACCTTTAATTTCTCGGAACACATCCTCGTTTCAATCCGAAAAGTATGCGTCACAAAGCACAATTTCCTCACCTTATAAAGATTTGAAAAGTGCAATATTGTCAGCAATTTTAACAAGTGCTTCAGATTTGACAACTACCTGCATGATTTATTTAAAACAACTTAAACTTGTGCTGGCAAATACAGGAAATAAATGACAAAGATGTTTTAGAAAGGCTAAAACATCTTTGTCTTTTCAGAAAGGCTAAGAGTTGAAAGTGAAAAACGTAAGGAATTTAAGAACAAGAAAATAAAAAAATAGATGAAAAAGAAAGTCTCCATTCAGAGGAAGTATCTGGAATAGAAACTGCTGAAAATATGCTTATGAAGCAAAGTTTAACCACAGGTGCAAAGGTATAAGTATTATACTTTGAGGAAACAAGCAAGAAAGAATTTATTGGCAAATATATGGCTGTTGAGGAAAATTTTATGAGGTGAAATACGTTTAAAAAATCCAAGATGGGGGATTTTTTTATTATTTTGTCTGATGTAGACGACATGGATTTCATTGAAGAACATCAAATAATAAAAAATTTTAATGCGCCACAAAGTAACAATAGGCCATTACTTTTTTAAAAGAAAGACAAGTATGGATATCATGTGTTCAAAGAAACCTTATTAATATTTTGTCAAATTTTCGCTTTGCACTATTTTTTTTAAATTAAATAGTTAAATTTTGATAACTGACTCTTATGCTTTTACTATCACACTTCATTGAACAAATAGTGTGCTTTTTTATCACTTCTTAGACTTTAATACCCATTTTACCCCATAGGCTACCCATTTTCACCTGCGTGGGGTAAAATGGGTATACAAAACATATAGTCATAAACACTGCTCTCAAAAATAAATTTGTATCAAACTATGTGTGAAAATCATTTAATTCTACTCTCAACATATGTAATGTATACATAAAACAAAAAAAAAAATTATAAACGAAATATTTTGACAAAAATACTTGAGTGAAAATCCAAAAGTAGGCTATTTTATACCCATTTTACCCCACCTGACCCTAATTAAAAATTTTAGTATTTTTCATCGAGAATGTAGGTCTATTTAACACAGTACTTTTTAAACAAATGCAGATTTATTTCAATTTATTAACCATTTACCTTCTGTAAAAACAGTTACACGAGTCGTAATTTTTGCGAAAATGAACGTATCGGTGACTTTGCGAGATAAAAAATTTAGTGAATTGTATGTGAACAGAACAGAAAGTTTAAATATTTCGCGTGGCTTAAATTTTCGCGATAATGATGAGCTAGCGAAAATTAAAGTAAAACGAAAACAAGGGTTTTCACATTCACAATATTGGTTTTGTATATTTATCTCTTTTCTGCAGGGAAGTTTAGGTTTACTTTCTCAAATATTCAGCAGATATTTTGTAAGTATTGTGTTGTCTTCATAATATTTATTAAAAAAATTTTTTTTTCAAAAACATTAAAAAAAAAACCCTCTTAATTTGGCTTTTAGCTATAATTATGAGGTACATACTAATTTTTGAATCACAGATTTTTTTTTTTTTTTTTTTGATCGTTAGAAAAGAATTTAGTGAAGAAAAGAACTCATCAATTTTCCTTTTACACAATTCCCAGTTTTTTTTACAGATTTGTGACGTATCGCATTATATTTTCATCTTTTTGAGAACTATTTCTTTTGCAATGTAAAGAAATAGTTGGAAAAAAAAATGTCTAAATTCCCAACTTTATTATTAATTATTTTAAATCGTTTAGACATTCATTCCTCGTTGATAGAAAAAAGTACAAATTATGTATTAATATCCTCTTGGTTTAATCATTATGAAAATGTTTCTAAGTAATACCGTGTATTTTTATACAATTATGGTGAAATTATATAAGGTTAAACAGTTTATAGGTATAAAATTTCAAAAAAAAAAAAGAAAAGATTTTGCGACCACATTGGAAGAAATTAATATTGACTTTCTCTTTGAACACTCCGTAATGTGAACACCCCCGATATTCTGAACACATTTTGAGGGCGAATCCATATAGTAAGGTATCCTGCTGTTGCTTTTGCGGCGACAATGTTTTATCCAATCCCCCTTTATGGTGCACCCCCCCCCAATCAAAATATTTTTGTTTCATTCCATAAGTGTCCAGGTTAGAAATAATTTACTGTACAATATTTCTGCTCTTTAAAGAAGATTTATTGGCTTAAGGGCTTTTTGAAAACATTATTAAAAAACCCATGATATTGTTTATTTTATTTTTTAATTGTATCGGGGGGGGGGGGGTTACCTTTCGGTGCCCCTCCCAAAAATTATTTCTGTGTCCGCCCTTGCACGTATGGGGGATTTTTGTTTGTGAAATATTTTTTTATATTTCTAAAATAGGTTTGTGACTGAATTGAAACTCATTATTTCAATCAAGTCCATGTTCTTGTATACTATGTATAATAGTACAATTACTTCCAATTGTTCCTAAAAATGAAGATGAAAGAAAGAATAAAATTTCAACTCAATACATTTGTAAAAAAAAATATGTATTTCAGTTCCTGTTCGTACTATAAATAAAACAAGTGTAATAAATCAACGAATTCAAAAATCGAAATATAAAATTCATGAAACCATTTCTTGTATACACAAAACAATACAAATGATAATAATGAAATGATACAAGTTTTCTATAGTAAGTCAAATATACACTTCTTGTTGACTTTGATTGTATGAGCAAAATATGTAGAAAGATAAATTTTTGAATTTTTAAAAACTGCGGAAAATGAAACAGAGATATGATTTTAAAGCAAAGAAATGTATTTTGTAGGGCAGAAAATAATGTTTGAGTAGTAAAATTTCCGCATTGGAGTAACAAAAAATTATTTTGGAGTGAGAAATGCTAAATTTAGGAGTGAAGGGAAGAAAAAAAAAGCAGCTATATATTTGCCCCGCAAAAAGGGGGGGAAAAGAACATGAGACGTAGAAAGTATAAAAGAGAATTAGGCAAAGTGAGACAGGAAGAAGAGTGAGACAGCAAAAATTTCTTTTATGTTTAGGCTAATTCCAGCTTGGTAAAAGTTTTGAAAAATCAATTTCGACATTCTGTGAACAGTAGCGTAACTATGGGGTCTAACTCCCCTGGCGAACTAAAGAAATTACGCCCCCCCCAAACCCCAGTCGCCCACATTGCAACTCATTGTGTCCTCAAAAAAAAAAAAAAAAAAAAAAAGTTTTTTTTTCTTATTTTCTTTTTTAGAATTGTTTTCAACGATGCTCAATGTTCCAACTCAGTAGATGTTATGTATGTGTGTAAATATATATGAACCCCCTCTAGGTCTTTTTCTTGAGATTTATTTTGCAATTTTTAAAGCATTTTTCAATTTATATGATTAAAAAAAAAAAAAAACTCTTAAAAATTTTTTGTTTAATCAGCCGATATGCCGCCCCTCTGTCTGCTGCGCCCCTGGCGAGAGCCACTCCTGCCAACCCCTAGTTACGCTACTGTCTGTGAACAATATTTAAATAAAAGGTTGCTTTCAAACCTGATGCAAAGGAAATCACTATGTCATCATAATTTGACCCCATCGAACTAAAATATCTGCATTGTGTCTAAAACTGTTACATTAACTTTACAGACTGATGCTTTAGCCTGTTATTTAACGTTTTTTTTTTGGGGGGGGGGGGGAGGGGGGGGTCTGAAAATGGCGTTAATTGAGTTTATATATTACAATGAGAGAACAGTGAGAATTGCCTCACTGCTGTATGTTACTTCTGTATTACTTATAAATTCAATTGAGTAACAACTAGCCATTTGATGCAATCAATAACAAAAGAGTTTTGAAAGCCTTGCACTAAAAAAATATAGATGTATGAATGGAATTATGGCTATTATAGCTCAAACGATTCCCCAATCTAAAATCTTCTAAATCGTTCGATCTCAGTCCCAAACAGTGACACACAATTATAAGACATACTTCATATTTATACGAACTTAATATTAAAAATATATAATACTTGATTTGATATTGAAGTACAATTTCGAGTTACTTGAAAGAAATAATACAAGATTTACTCTCAACAACTTGAAATTTAATTTTTCTAATTTAATCATGATTTTGTGATACTTGAAAAGTCATGCAATCTTTTCTATATTTTATAATTAAACACTTAACGAAAAAAGTATCATTAAATTTCATTCAGCATATAAAAATGTGTAATGAGTACATTGAAAAACAGAAGTCCTTAAGATTATGTGCAATTATAGAACGTTTTACAGGTGAGAAATACACAAACTAAATTGCAAAATGACATTTGATTGAGCGAAATATTTTAAACAAATACTGTATGTACATTAAATGTATACATTAAAATAATTACTTTTGGATAGTTTTGAAGCAAATTTTAATAAATATCATGTTTCAACCTGTCTCACCCATACATAAAAAGATTTGTCTGAAGTAAAGATTACACGGTTTAATAAATAGTCATTATTTCTTAGATTAAATTGAACCTAAGCTTCAAAGAAATGGATTCACACTTATTTGGCAAGTTTGAAGTGTGTGTTATTTGGCAAAAAAAGAGAATCAATTATGTGTTTCCCTCACACACACACACACTTAAATAAACGTCGTGAGATGTTGAAAATATATTACAAATGGTCATTTTGCATATTTTTAAGTCATAAAATTAAAAAATAAAAATCTCACAAATTTATATAATTACTTTTAATCTGAATTTCGTTTTTTCTAAAAATTAATGGAGTGAAACTAATTTTTATACACTTTAAGTAATAACAAAAGCTCTTTAATACAACTTTTGCCTGAATAAAGAGACCATAAGAAAAGCAATATTCATAATACACAAGCATCACCTGATATTTACATATAATATTCATTTACTTGATTAACACAATTCTAGGTAAATACCGGGGTGACAAACCTGTGACTCGTCCTTTAATACAACTTTTGTCTGAATAAAGAGACCATAAGAAAAGCAATATTCATAATACACAATCATCACCTGATATTTACATATAATATTTATTTATTTGATTAACAAAATTCTCGGTAAATACAGGGGTGAAAAACCTGTGACCCGCGGAACATATACGCAAAGTTTAAGTGACATACCAACCGTTCACATTGTTTTAACGATTTGACTTTTAACCAATTGTTTAAAATATGATTTTCACTCATCGAGCTATAATTTTATGACAGTGGAAAAATCCCGCTATATTTCATATATTTTTTGACTAAATACCTCATGAAAAAAATTAAATTTTAACTACTTCATTAAAATGCATGTTGAAATGGAAAACATTTCATTCCTGAAGATAACGTAAAACGATAGCACATTGACTGGCGATAAAACACAAAACATTGTATTACAACGAAAGATTTTCTGTATTTTTTTTTATAACTATGCTATTAAATTGCCGATAATTGACAATAGCCGATATGAAAAAGATTTAAAATTTTCCCTTGATCCTACCTTTGGGGGTAGCAACACGTGAAAGTTTAGTTACGTTTTCTTTTCCGTGCTGTCCTCTGTTATTTAGAGAGAAAAAATTCATTTAAATTTCGATATCTTGCTCAAAAAAAAAAAAAAGTATTTTATTTTATGTGTTTGAACTGACCCGTTGATAGCAATCGAAAGAACACATTTTTCCTGCTTATGAAAGCATTCGTTTGGGACTTTAGATTCATATTGAACTGAAGTTATAAATAACCTTTCTCAAGTAAGTTTCAAGAACAATTCTAAACCTTTATTTACGCAATTGGTAACGATTTCATTATTGGCACACAATAGTAGAAAGCTTAATCATTTAAAATTCTTATCTACTGTCAATTCTTTTGAGTTAACAAACAAAACACTTGTAATTGGTTTTAGTAAGGGATTTTCAATTTTCTCTCATGATTCTGCTTTTACGACTAGCAAAACTCAGTAGTTGTGATTATCTTTCTTTTTTGCTTGTTTTTTCATTTCTTATAAAAAAAATTTGTATTTAATGCGCGAGATTCATCTGAAAATGAGCTAAGGCAATCGAGGTCGCGATTATTTTAATTTTTTAATTTAATATAAGTTCTTGTACTACTAACTACTGTAATATATTTCACGTAAAATATAAGTGTCAAGTCCATCCTTTATGGTTTTACAACAGGATACGGTACACTACACAACAATACTTCATTTAAGTTTCATTTGCATCAATTATTTCCTTTCAAGAGAAAAGCAAAACTGCCAGTCTTCCCAAAAAGCGCAGCTATTACATAACTGGTTGCATCCAATGAGATCAGCGATCGCATCCTCGTTAACACGCCTTCCAGTGCATCAGCAAAAATCGTAACGCCAGCGAAACAGCGATAATCTTACAAATCTAGTCTTCCGCTCTACCCCGTTCTCCCGCCAAGCGAGCTCAAGTTTCCACTATTGTAGGTTTTCTCCTTTTTATAGAGCTCACTGGAAACTTCGCTTTAAATGCCGGTAAACCTTCGATAACCTCGGATGCTCTGAGTGGTGTATTTCCTTTCTTTACGCTGAAAATCTTTCTCATAATGTCTTATGTGCGAATAAATAAAAAAAAGTCCAAAATCTCGAGGCAATGGCCCTCAATCCTTCCTTGATTATTAATTACTAGCAGTACCCACACAGCGATGCCCGTGCTGAAAATTTAATGGAAGCCTGTTGAATAAAAAAAAAATTGACGCCCCCTCCTCCTCTGATGCAAAATGATTATTTTTCTTTGTATAAAACGCGTACACAACTTTCCAAAGAAAAAAAACCTATTCAAGTTTTTCTGGAATTTAAAACTTTTCATCAAATTATTAAGTAGATTTACAGTTGCTTTAAAACTCTATTTAGCGAGTGAAGCGGTTTTTACTGCAATTTAAAATATTTCGCCAAATAAAAAAAATAAAAAAAAAAACATACATCAAATATCTTTTAAATGTGAAAATAGTTCCGAAACTCTATTGTTTATCGCCAAACTCGCCCAACAACCACGCTCTCATAATCCATCCGTCTAACGAAAAAAAAAAAAAAACATCCAGTGAAACATTTAAAAAGAATCGTCAGAAAAGAAGAAGAAAATGTCGTACATTTCACTGGGATAAAAACAATTAAACGTTTCAATTAAACAATTAAAAGTTTCTTTTCATCCAAAACAAATCGCCAAAACAATGAATTTCATTTATAATTGCTTTAAAGCAATAGCCCTAGACTGAACTGCTCAACGCCTAACGCGTCAAGCGACCACGCTTCCGGAACCCAGCCCTTTTGCAAGTGAAGCGGATGTTTTTTCTTTGGCAAAGAAAAATGTAAACTATATCACTCATTATGCCTCATTCATTACGCGCTGGGGGCCTTCGTGGCTTTCTGGTAGAAACTTCGCTTCAAATGCCGGTAAACGTGGGTTCGATAACCTCGGATGTTCTAAGTGGTGTATTTCCTTTCTTTGCGATGAAAATCTTTCTTAGAATGTCTTATGAGTGAATAAATTAAATAAGTCCAAAATCTCGAGGCAATGACCCTCAATCCTTCCATGATTATTAACTACTAGCCGCCTGCTGCGACCAGCTGGTCCGCCTTTTTACGCCATTCGCCTTTTTGCGCCAGGGGTGCCGCCTTCGGCGGCTGCTTAAACAATTTAGCGACGACATTAATCAATGTTTTTCTCTATAAATCAGTATTATCATTCGTTTTTTATGCCAATGTTGCCGCCTTCGGCGGCTGCTTAAATAAATTTCGTGGCGGTGTCAATCAATCTATATCTATCTATATATTAATTATTTGAATAAAATATTTTCTAGATCTGTCTCCAGTTTCGTCGTTTGGAATATTTTTAAAGGAGGGGGAGGGGAGACACAAACGACGTACTCTTCATGCAAATTTTGTCGAAAAATAACAAAAAGCACTTCCACTTTATGTGAAAGCATTGTTTTTTCATAGTCATGGTGTATGTGGGGGAGGGAGGGGGGCATTGACACCCAATGTGCAAGCACCCACCTACGGCGGCTGTTTGGCTAACTTGTCATTTACCTTTTTACTTCAAGTTTGCCGCCTTCGGCGGTTGTTTGAATAAATTTGGCAGCAGTATTAATCAATCCATCTCTATCTTTTTTTTGTGTGTCATTCACATTTCTACGCCAAGATTGCCGCCTTCGGCGGCTATCTACATTTACAATCTATCTCTACATTTTCTTATCCATCTCTATTTATTTTGACCTCCTCGCCCATTTCCTAATAAAAACAAAGAACACTCAAAAAACCGCTTTTTTTTTAATTTAAGTGGAGCAAAAAAAAAAAAAAAAAAGCTCAAATTCCCCGTAGTGTGCAAAAAGTAGCGTTTGACAAAGATAAAAAAAATCTCGCTGTTTTTATTGAATTAATGCGCGCAACTATGAAATGTAACGTAATATAGATACAGCGAAAGGTCCAGCTTGGGGGGGGGGGGAGATAGAAAAAGAAATAAATGCAATCCCTAAATAAAACAAAAAAAAAAGGAAAGAAAAAAAATTTTGAAAAAAAAAAAATAGAACCGACTTCAAAATTGCTCTAAAAAGTGAAAAATAATTTTATTCTTTAAACACCATCGATAATACTTTTAAACATAATTTTTGAAGTTGGCGCAAAAACGATCGATAAAATCATTCACAGCCATAACTCAACTACAAGTATAAATTTAACCACGTCCAGTTTCTTCACTACCACATGCATTACGCATTGATGACAGCATATTTGAGTAACGATATAAATGTTCCGTTCCTAAGTTTGGATGATTTTTTGATAAAAATATGAACGAAGCATGGTTACAATGGATTTTACTTTTTGTTTTTGCGCCAACTTCAAAAATTATGTTTAAAAGTATTATCGATGGTGTTTAAAGAATAAAATTATTTTTCACTTTTTAGAGCAATTTTGAAGTCGGTTCTATTTTTTTTTTCAAAATTTTTTTATTTCATTCTTTTTAGTGTAAATGTAGATATTTCAGTAAAAGTAAGAAGTTACCTAGTAAGAAGTGCGGCTCTATATCACTGTATTGCTTTAGAAAAGCTTTTATTCAAAATTATCATTACAATTAATATTAATGTTACAGTTATATGGCACCAAACTTTTATAACAATGAGTTTCATATTGTCGCGTAGATGAAGATAGCGAAGACAATGTGAAAGCCAAATGAAGCGAATACTCGTTAGTCTCAACTCGAGATCTTTATTCAGAACCACGAATGAACGTTACATCTCCTTATATACAACTTGAAAAAGTGCTGGAACTTTCCAGACTTGAAAAGATACAGAAATTAATAGAACATTCGAGAAAATACGGGAAACAGTAGAAACGAAATTTTTGTAAAATTCACTTTGTCCTAGTCGGGATTTGAACCCGGGTCGCTCGTGTGGGAGACGAGAATTCTACCACTGAGCCACCGTTATCCACGGATGAAAAGGCGAACTTCGCTACAATATCATTTTAATCATTTAATAGGGAAATTTACTGTTTTTTGTCCATAACTTTTTTCTAAAGAACAAATATGGTCAAACGAAGTAATAGGACCTAAGTTGAGCCATCCTCTATCCATTAAAAAAAGAATCATCAAAATCGGTTCACTAGGTGGGACGCTATGAGTGGACAAACAAAAAAAAAAACATACATACGGTATGAACTGATAACCGCCTCCTTTTTGAAGTCGGTTAAAAAAGCAAGCGCTGCCGAAAAAACACATGGTCATCACGTCAGAAAATGTAGAAGCAAACTATGTGGTAAAAAAAAAAAAAAGATTAACATTGCTTGCGATTAAGATTCCATCGTAAATATCGAATCGAAACCCAAGTAGTGACGTCACAGGCATAAAAGATTGAAGAACGCTTTTTTCGACTGATGCGTGAAAGGACATGATGTGTTGAGCATTAAAAAAAATTGTAAAAAAAAAACTACTGCGTATTTTTAAGAACTTTTTTCTTCTGAAGAGGGCGAAATGTTTTTACTATTACCAACTTAAATTTCAGAAATGAGGCTTTGATACTTCTCGCAGGATGATATTAGAAAAAAGTAAAACCCGGGAAAACATGCAAATTAAAGGTTTTTTCAAAAATTCATAAAAAATACAAAAATTGCTCTATCTTCAAAATTTTTTTGTTCATCATATTTAAAATTAAATTTCCGACACTATAGTACCAAAAATATTTGTCTGGCGCGATTGGTTCGGGGTCTGTGAGGTTAAAAGTACTAAAAAGTGCTAAAAATCACATAAAACATTAAATAACTTTTTTTCTAATTAAAATATCAAAATACGAAGCCCGAGGTGCACAACTTCAGCAAAAACTACACCTGTATACCAAATTTCATCTTTCTAGGCCTTACCGTTTTCCCGGGATGCGCGCCACACACACACACACACACACACAAACATCTTATTTTATTATATGTACTAGCCGCCTGCGGCGACCAGCTGGTCCGCCTTTTTACGCCATTCTCCTTTTTGCGCCAGAGTTGCCGCCTTCGGCGGCTGCTTAGACAATTTAGCGACGGTATTAATCAATGTTTTTCTCTTTTTTCTCAATATTATCATTCGCCTTTTTACACCGATGTTGCCGCCTTCGGCGGCTGCTTAAACAAATTTCGTGGCGGTATCAATCAATCTATATCTATGTATATCATTAGTAGTTTGAATAAAATATTTTCTGGATCTATCTCCAGTTCCGTCGTTTGGAATATTTTTAAAGGAGGGGGAGACACAAACGACGTACTCTTCACGCAAAATTTGTCGAAAAATAACAAAAAGCACTTCCACTTTTATGTGAAAGCATTGTTTTTTCAAAGTCATGGTGTGTGTGGGGGGGGGGGCACTGACACCCCGTTGAAATTCCTTAAATGACGGGCATGCCTCTTTCTTGCTGTCCATCTGCTATATCGAACTCTATATTTGTCTATCTATCAATTTATACGATCTGCTCATATCTACCTCCTGACAGTACAATCTTTTTTTATTTATATAAGTATTAATTCGAAAACAAAAACATTTTTTGTCCACTCAACCTTTATCTACTGTTTGACATTTTAAACCGCAACCTTCCTCAAATTTGCGCATGCGTCCGGTCGCTTCTGATTTTATTAAAATAGCGGAGATATTGATAAGAAAGATAACGAATGTGAGGGGGATTTTTTTTTTTTCGTTGGATTTGTTTATTAGAGATGTTGGTTCGAGTTGAGGCTTTTTTTTTTTTTTTTTAGCAGAAATGCTACCATGGTGCATTCTCTTCAACAAGCTGTCACCCCTTTTTAAAATAGAACCGTTCAACGGTGCTAGTCGCGGCTTTCGAGATCAGACAGTATCTCTGTATCTACCTAACCTAACCGCCAATTCGTAACAGAAACGAAGAACATGCAAAAAATCGCGGCCTTTATTTATTTAATCAAAATAGCCCTCAAAAATAAAGACTCTATGTTCCCCGTAGTGTTCAAAAAGTAGTTCTTGCAAAAAAAAAAAAAAAAAAAAAGGTGAAGAGAAGGCAAACGATTTCAGTTGGATCACGTGATGAGGTAAGCTTCGAACGCAGCCGGCAAGCGAACAGCTCGCGTTGTGTTCTGCCATTAAAAAAATTGTAAAAAAAAAAAACTATTGCGTATTTTACAAAACTTTTTTCTTCTGAAGGGGGCGGAATGTTTTTACTATTACCAACTAAAATTTTAGAATTGAGGGTTCAATACTTGTTGCAGGATGGGTTTCGAAAAAAACTAAACCCAGAAAAAAATGTAAAATAAAGGTTTTTTCAAAAATTTATAAAAAATACAAAAATTGCTCTATCTTCAAAATTTTTTCATTCATCATATTTAAAATTAAATTTCCTGCACAATAGTACAAAAAATATCCGTCTGGCACGATTGGTTCGGGATCTGTGAGGTCAAAAGTACTAAAAAGTGCTAAAAATAACATAAAACATTAAATAACTTTTTTTCTAATTAAAATATCAAAAATCGAAGCCCGAGGTGCACATTTTCAGCAAAAACTGCACCTGTGTACCAAATTTCATCTTTCTAGGCCTTACCGTTTTCCCAGGATGCGCGCCACAAACACACACACACACACACAAACAAACATCTTGTTTTATTATATGTATAGAAGATAGATGGACACGTAAACAACAAGAGTAGTGTCATATAAGTTAAAGGAAACAATTTTCAACTTAATTAAAAATATGGTCATTTTTATAGTAATGAATGGACTTTAAAAGCCACTCCACCGCAGTCATTCCGTGAAAACGCATAAACTTGAATTTTTTAACCTAGTGCATGAAAAATTATTTAAATTAACAGTTTCTTATTGTTACTTCTCTATCACGAAAGTATTCGTCAGTTAAAAGATTGAATTGTTACACAATTTCACAAAAATATCGTTTTGTTCTAAGAAGTCCAAAAACTTAGTTGAGAATAGTGTCATTTAATCACGGAGTAGAAAATAGCAAACATTGAGGAAATTTTTCTCCGTCTAGTTTTCATATTTTAACAATGAAGCGCAGAGAAAAAAAATCAGCTGAAATGAAAATAATTTCAATGTAATCGCTTAAACCTTTAAAAAAAAAAAAAAAAAAAAAAACTGTCTTTCTGTTACACATGGAATTGCTCTGAACTAAAAGACATTATTTTCTCAATTGTAATTAAAATAGCTGGGCTGTGAACATTACCTAACGCTGTGGATCGCTGTAAAATAAAATCCCAACAAAACATAAATGTAAAAAGGAGCCAAGTTCGATCAAAATGAGGCCCTGGGTAGACGGTGTCACCGATAAAATAGTTCAGATCTGAACGGGTACCAAGTTTTATAGCTGTTCCTCATATGAAGTTGGACTGTCCCATGTTTTTCAATTCATTTAGAAAACAATTTTTTCCATTTTCTTTGATTCCGGATTTTAAACTTGCGGCAAGTTTTGGTGGTCAATAAACAATTTTAAAAACATTTGACTGCTCCAATTTTACAGTAACTTGCCAAGTTAAAATCCAGGATCAAAGAAAGTAAAAAATTGTTTTCAAAATGAATGGAAGAACACGGAGCAGTCCAATTTCCAGGAAGAACCGCTATGGAACGTGTTATCCGTTGAGATCAGAATCTTGTCGGTCACACCGTCTACCCAGAACCTCATTTCGATCGAACTTGGCTACTTTTCACATTGATATTTGTTTGGATATCATTAAGTTTTGAAAGCTAAATCATAGTAAAGTTCTAATTTAGAATTAAATGTAAAAGCGCGTACAAATACAACTTCCATTCCCCTGCTTTTACGATGCACTGGTTTCTTTTCATTCGTAATTTCGAAGATATTTCGATAACTTGGGGTTTGGCGCTATCGTCAATTATGGACTATAATTGTTTGCTTTTGTCACTATCAACAAGGCCATGGCCGAAGTACATTAGCCCTTGGTCTTTGGCGTCCACAAATTTGGCGACAATTGGGAAAATTGCTAAGACTCCTAGTTTTCAAGCTCTTCCCGCAATTTCTACGCTGTCTGGGGGAATTATCATAATAACGTAGATCGTAAAATATGCAGAATTGGCGAAAACATTTCCATATTGCTTATAATTGCGTGGCGCCAAGTTTGTGGACCTTTAAGAAATTAAAATGAAGCGAAGTTAAAAGACATGACAATGACAAACAAAACATCAGTAATGTTAATGGATATTAGATTTATTCGAACTTTATTTTTAACGGCTTGTAACTTTTTTTCCTTTGGAGATAGAAGGTTATTTTTCCGACCATAAGTCGAGATATTTCTGGAGCAAAAAATGTCGCTTTTTCCAACGGTGTCAAAAAGAAAACTGTGGGACAATTCCTTCACTTTTTATTGATAGATTTAATGAAGAAAGTATTGCCAAAATTTCAGCTAAGCCTAAAAAAGTTCAAGCTAAAACGCAATTTACTCCCGCCGTAATTAAGTTAGAGCATTGAAACAAATTGTTTAGAATGCGGAAAATTCTACATTTTCAACGATACATAATATTAATATGTGCAAGTAATTTTTCACCCCTTTAATACTGCCGTGCTAAGCACAGATGTGGTATCTGCAGTAGAGCTCAAAATGAGAAATTGACGATTAAAGTTTTACAACTCATTTCTTTTGATTTATGACTTAATTAAATGCTCAACTTGCGGTAGTTGTTTCGTAAATAACTTATCTAAAAACCGTAAGAGAATATTTTTGTAAAAATCTTAATTTAAAATTAATAAATGTAGTTACGACAAATTTTCTTTTCAAAACCTTTTCATGTACTAAGCTATTCTCACCGTAAGTGACAATTACTGAGCATTTTTAGGGGTATCTGCACAGATACGATAAAAATAGCTTAGTAAAACGTACTCAAAGTATCATTAAATAATACTGAAAGCATCTGCTTTCTTTAGACTTAGCTGTTTCGCTTTGTTTTGTTAATATAAATCTAACAGAATCTACCTTCTGAAAGATACCATTTTCAAAACTCCGGACAGTTAAAACTGTAATCCATAACAGTTTTCCGTTTTTTGCATTCAAAGAATGTTTTTTATAATGTTTTATTTTCTAGATTCATTTTTACCGAGCATGAAGATAATTTTGACAGCAGACGATACTTAAATAAAAATATTACTGGCCGTAGAATGAAATGTTTTTTTTTTTTTTGCATGAAAGAATTAGATATGAATATTTTACATGCATTTCCTTTTTAGAATTTGCATTTTAAATAAACATTTAAATAGAAAAACTGAATATTTACTTTAACAATTATACAAAGTTGTATTAGTTTTTAATATGAACCTGTATCAACTATTCAACGGTAAACTAATTTTAATATTCTGTGTTACAATAAACTGCTACATTATTAAATATGCTGCTTTACTAAGGTATAAAAGTCGTATCTACAAAAAATACTAAGGAAAAAAGTGGTAACTGCGCAGATACCACTTTAAAGGCTTAGTATTTGTCACTTACGTTCAAATTGCCTTAGCAAACTCCTCTAACTGTGCAGTTACGACTTTTTTCTTAAAGCTTTTTTTAATATTTCGCGTTCACAAATCGCCAAAAAAACTTGAGATATAGGTAAATTAAATTACTAACGACCACCTGGTGACAATAACTCAGTTTTGATAAAATGTGCAGATAGCACATCTGTGCTTAGCACGGCAGAATAGCCAATAATAGGCAATTTACGTGAAATTTGGGCCTAAATTTGAATAAAAAAAGAACTATTTATCGGATTTTTTTCGAATTATAGCCTATGTTACTCAGTAAGAAAGCACCTTTCATGTAGTGAAAGAATTTTTCAAATAGGTGCAGTGGTTCCGGAGATTACCTCGAACATATAAACACACAAAAATCCGCCCTCTCTCTTTATCTTAATATATAAAAATCTTCTGTGCGGACCTTTGTCACCATAAGGCTTTTAAACGGCTGGACCGATTTTGTTCAAATTTTTTGTGTGTAATGAAGTTGTGGCAAGTATGGTTTCGAAGCGCGATAGATCGAATCGGAAACGTTTTTCTCAATTAATTAATTAATTTAAACGTTGGATGGTTATATCTCCCAAATAATTAATATTTATTTTAACCTATTGTTGAGCGAGAATTGAAATAAATATTTAACCCGTTGCCAAAGAACAATTCGGAACTCCAGCGCTCGAATACGCTACCTTGCGGTGATTTATAAAACTGCGAATGCAACTAAAACTTTGCCACGTTGCGTTCCATGTGTGTCTGTTGACGTAAACACAGACAGTTTGTTCTGAGTATTTATTAACGCAATCGATGTGTCTTAGTTTGCTTTCAGCTACAGAAATTAATTCGTCCCTTAGTAGTATTCTCGAGCTCCTCAAAATAATGTTAGTTTTCATTATTTCCTTAATAATAGGTGAAAGCGAAAATTCTGGATTAACAAACTTGGATAACGTTCTACAAGGTAAAAAATTTTATTGTTTTGTATGAATTTGTAAGAATATGGGAGTTTTTTTAATCTTAAATTAATTAAACTTACCATATTTTACAGCAGCATTTAGTTGGAATGGACAGTATGCAAAATATTTTCTTGAATATATTATCGTAGAACAAAATGAATAACCGAGAAAGAATTTACTTTATTCCTTTTATTCTCAGCTGAAAGGTATCGCCAAATTTGTTTAGGGTTATAATTTTGGCATTGTGCGAGCAAAGTAGCCTTGGCGAGATTTCGCGTTTTTAGTTAAACCATTTTCAATTTTTATCATGAGTGGAATAAAATGGTAGTAAGATTACAGAATTCGATAAGTAAAAAGAAATAATTGTCAATCAACTGAAAAGAAAACTACCACCATATATCCGTGAGAATTTTGTTGATGATTTGCATAACATGACACAATTAAATCGTAACTCAGAAATTAGAAAAATCGAAACAGAAAATTTTTAAATTAACCGATTCGGGAATTCAAGAGAAATAACTCAGCTACAAATGGAAAACAAGCGCTAGCCAAAGCAAAGCAAAGAAGTATCATCTTCTTTTGGTAATAATTTGTAATGTCATATTAAATTTTCTAGCATTAATTGTTATTCTTGTCAGGCCACAATTATTATTTAGTTTTATCAAGAATTGATAAATATCGAATTCAACATCGTGAAAATGGCTGCTTAGAACTACGAACTACGTACTTTGCATTAATGTTTGACGTTTAGTAATGCTTCTTGAATTCTCATTTCTTTCTACGTGGGTCAGAATATCAACAAGACTTTAAAAATTAATTTAAAAAGAATAAAGCGAAACAATCATACGTACGAACAAAAATCACAACACTTTTAGCATTTTCTTCGTTACCATGTGCGTTTGTTTTAGTTTTCAATTCCGCCATTAGACAGTGACTTCAGTGCCCCCTATAGTTCGTTGGAGTTGCGAATAAGAAAGCCAGCTCTGCTTTCTGTAGTGAATTATTGATTAATATTTATTTTAGCTTACTGTGTTGAGCGTGAACCGAAGTAAATATTTAAACCAGTGCCAAAGGATAATAAAACATTCAGCTCTGCCTTTCCTACTATTATTGTGATATGCCTTTCTGTAGAAACATTTTGGTTCTTTTAAAAGGGGCATGTATTAAACATGTTGGCAACATATAGAGGACTAATATAGAGGACTAATCGGGACTAAACAAATCACGTAACATGTGATTCAAAATAGCATTGATTTGAATTGTCAGTTTTAATCAGTTTTTATTTGATGCTATGCATCAAAAGAACTATTAGACGGCTCTTTGAAAAGCGCACAGCTGAAATTAAAACTGTAAGTTGGTAAAATGTATTATAACATTCCTGAAATTAATCCTGAATAATTATCGTTTTATATAAGTTTAAAAGCATTATTAAGCAGTAACTTTTGTAGTTGATCGATTTTGATCTGTCTTGAATCGTCATTAATTTATAGTTACCTCAAATTTGGTGAGTAAATCAAGCTACTTGCGTCGTTACTTGGCATTAGAACATTTTTTCCTGTTCTGAAAATGCGCGCTTATTGAGAATATTATACGTTTACTCACTGAAATAACGTTTTAAATTGTAATTTGTAGGATGCAGTATTTCAAGTGAATATTTAACGTGATTATTCATAAGCAACCTAATCTACAAATTTGAATTCTCAGTTCTCATTTGATACATAGAAACGTATGAAGTATTAGACCTCTGATTGAAAATTAAACCTTAAGTTTGTACGAAGTATTAAACGGTTAGATGAAAATAAAATATTAGTTTGCAAAATTTATTGTAATCTTAATACATAAAAATCTTCTGTGCGGACCTTTGTCACCATAAGGCTTTTAAACGGCTGGACCGATTTTGATCAAATTTTTTGTTTAAGTTGTGGCAAGCATGGTTTCGAAGCGCGATGGATCGAATCGGAAACGTTTTTTTAAATTAATTAATTAATTTAAACATTGGATGGTTATATCTCCCAAATGATTAATATTTGTTTTAACCTATTGTTGAGCGAGAATTTAAATAAATATTTTACCCGTTGCCAAAGGACAATAAGAAAGCCATCTCTGCTTTTTGTAATGAAATTTCCTACTGTGATATGTCAATTGAGAATAGATAAAACGTAGAGAGAGAGTGAAGCCTTCATTTTTTTGAAAGCAACGATTTGAGGTCCAATGATATATTTTAAAATAAAGTACTGGAAGGTTCACGCAAAACGTGTGTTCTGTCGTCGTAGTTGAACCATGTGACCGGATCGGTGCTTTAGGTTTTCCTAACCGAGGTCAGAAAGTACCGTACCTAGCAACATTTGTTTCTCGGCTGAAATCCATCTGAGTTTTGGCACTAATGTCAAGAGGATTATCTAACTAATCAACGCATTATTAAAGGAAAAGATGATGGAATTTATAGGCGAAACAAATTTTATTTTCGTCCAGATAAATAACAACAGGGTAGTTCTGTACACAAAAGATCAGTGCAGTTGAAAATCTTGATCTTTGGTGGGAAGAACAAATTAAGCCATATATGAAGTTTAAAAAGTTTCCATTCAAAAGATCGGACTGCTAATCGGTCGAAGTTGGCTTTGCTCACTGATCGGCAGGATTACAGTAACAAGGTGGGTTGGCGACTTTGGCTATAAACAATAGAGTTGCGTGGTCATTTGTTTACATTTTAAAGCTACTTTTAATGTAATTTATTGTATTTTTTGTTTATTTGGCGAAATATTTCAAATTGCAAAGAATTGTTCCTCGTTGTTAAAGAGTTTTTAGTCATTTTAGTTAAAGAATGTGTTTATTTTACATCGGGAGGGGGGGGGGGACGAGTGATTTTCGCTTATTCAGAAACTGTTTTTACCTTTATCATTTCTTTAAACGATATCCTTTCGATTGTTTTATTCTTTCGCATATGAGGGATGTTGCAGCGGGATTTTCTGTTTGTTCTAGATGTGTAGTTAGTTTTTTACACTTAATATCTGAGGACTCATTTTATCCTTTGAGTATGGCTGAAGGAACAAACCATCAAGTACGAGAGAAAAAACAGTTATTAAAACAACTGCTCAGTGGGCATTAGATAAATCAATATATATGATTAATAAATATACGCATTCTGACACCAAGCAGCTTAAAACATTTTCTTTTTACTTATTTTTTCAACAAAACGGTTCAAACATTTGATAGTTTATTGACATTTTTAAACTTTTCAATTTACAAAGTTTCAACAGAACAACGTCTGTCGGGTCCTCTAGTAATATTAGTAAAGATGTTACTCAGTAAGAAAGCACCTTTCATGTAGTGAAAGAATTTTTCAAATAGGTGCAGTGGTTCCGGAGATTACCTCGAACATATAAACACACAAAAATCCGCCCTCTCTCTTTATAATATTAGTAAAGATAATCGTAAAAATCTTTCCAATAAAATCAACATCAAACGCATCCACGTTTTGCTGAACCATCATTATATTACCTACAGTAATTGTATTTTTGCTGTACAGCTTAATATTTTCAACTGCACAACATTTAATTTGATTTAAGAACAAAAGTTGTTTTTAGGTGAATTCAAAGTTTGTTTTTACTTATAGTTTAAGTCAAGTGTACACATAAACGGGATTGCAGCTATCGTTTAAAAATAATTAAGTCGGACACACAACAGCAACTAGTTGCTCCTTAGATAAATTTCGAGTAAAAATATGCTTTGCCGTGCAACCCTCGAGTTTGCAGTTAGTAAAACAAATCTCCCCTTTCAGATTATGAATAAGAAAAAAAAAAAGAAAAAAAAAAAAAAAAAAAACGAGGAAGGGGAAGGGTTCTTTCACGAAGGTTCTGACCTTGAGAAAAAACTACCCCTTTCGCAAAGATTCTTAGGAACGCGAAGGGCTTTTCTTTTGTCTTCAAACCCTCAATTTAAAGCTAGCTGGGAGGCTGGGAGGAGAAATACTTTCAAAAATAAGTAGGACGCAGCTTTAGTTCTTCTGAAAGAGGAATTTCAATTGAAGCCCTAAAGCAAAATAATAAATATATAGATAATGAGAGAAAAGAGGAGGAAAATAAATTTAAGTAAGGGAAAATGTATGGATTTTCTAAACTGACTTGATAAGTTTCTGACTGCTTTATGTAAATTTACAGCTTTTCCCGAGTAGAGAAATTTCACTCCTTTAATTTATCCTTCTTGCTAAAATAGTACGAATAGATGAATCTTTCCAATATAGTCAATTGATACACTGAATCAGTGGCGGCAATTCGGGGGGAGGGGGGGGGACACAGACTTTTTATGGTTCATTTATTTATTTTATTTTTCGATTTAGAAACCAAAACTAGAAATTATTTAAAAAAAAGTAGAAATGTCAAAATTTTCGGAACATAATTATTTGTTTTTCTTTGTACATCTGTTTGCGAAACATTATTTAGCACAAGCGGTAACTTTTAGTTTATGTACTCACTAGCATTCCCGTACCCGGCATTGCTCGGGTAATGGAATTAGCAGGGATAACAGTGCTTGGTGCACCTAGTTTCGAAAATCCCCTATAATAATTACTTATTACCTATAACTTTTTCTAATTTGGGGAGGATCCCGGGGCCCCTGGACTCCTTACATATATGCCCTTGTCCTTAACCGATTTTTAACTGTTATTAACGATCCTTTTAAAGTATTGATTATCTTTGCAAACACAGGCCATCCACATTTTACTGATATACCTATGTTTAAGCAAAAACTTCTTTGTAAACAACATTTTTTTTTTTTTTTTCTGGTGCTAAAATTATTAAGCTGCTTGATGAACTGACTTTGGAGCAAGCTACATAACATTGGCCGTGTGAAAAAAAGTCTTCTCTTAAATGGATCCCTGCTACTTTTAATGTCTGTCCTTGTGACTTATTAATGGTTATTGCAAAGCAAACTTTAACAGGAAACTGCAGTCTTCTAAAATTCAAAAGGATAGTCCGGCTGTGATGATGTTCTTAAAAATTTCGTTTCTAGTTTTGAAAAAACGAAAGCAATAGACAGAAACATTATGATTTGACTTGAGAAAAGCCTCGAAGAATCACGTGAGAAACAAAAACAATATCAAATTTATAGTTCGCTTTCGACCAAAAGTTGAGATGAAGTATTGAATAATGATTTGAATGGAGGAAAGCCTTCGAAAATAAGGAATTTGAATTTCAATGACAGGTTTTAATTTCGCAGAAATTAATGGGTTTTAATTAATTTCTCCCGAACTAATTGAGACTTCAAAAAATCCTTTCTTAGTGGTTACTTTCGTAATCATGCGGACATGCCTGCCAAATTTCAAGTCTGAAGCTTCAGTGGTTTTGGCTGTGCGTTGATATATATATATATATATATATATATATATATATATATATATATATATATATATATATATATATATATATATATATATATATATATATATATATATATATATATATATATATATATATATATATATATATATATATATATATGTTATCTCAGGACATTGATTTTTACTTTCTTCTATATCTAATATATAGAAGAAAGTATTGGATTCGTGCAAATTTTCGAATTTCGAATTTTGACGGATTCGAACGTTTTGAGGTGTGCTGAGTCCATTTCGACCATTTTTGGAAAATGTCTGTCTGTCTGTGTGTGTGTATGTATGTGTGTGTGTGTGTGTGTGTGTGTGTGTGTGTGTGTGTGTGTGTGTGTGTGTGTGTGTATGTATGTGTGTCACGTCTGTGTGTGACCAGTTTTTTGTGGCCGCTCTACAACAAAAACTACCGCATGAAATCGAACGAAATTTAGTACACATATGTGCCCGTATGTGAACTTGTGCCCATTAGTTTTTGGCGCGAATTCCTCCAAGGGGGGTGGAGCAATGGGACGTTTTTCGAGTTACGCGTGCTTGCTATTCCTCAGGAAGTTACTGGCGGAATCAAACAAAATTTGGTCCATATGTTGGTATTAACAGGAACAGGTGCTGATTCAATTTTGGTGTCAATAACTCAAACGGAGGTTGAGCTGTAGAACGTTTTTTGTCGTCAATTGTGACCGCTGTATCTCAAGAAATAATGAACGGAATGAAAGAAAAATTTATCGGCAAGTAGCCCTTAGTGGGTATAAGAACTGATTTTATTTTTGTGTCAACAGCTAAAAGGGGGGTAGCGCAATCACCCGTTCTTTTTTTCCATTTTGAGTGTCCTATCTCAAGAAGTAATGCTACGTTCTGGTTGAAATTTGGAATATATGTGAATCCATATGTAAACAGGCTTTGGTTCTATTTTGACGCCGATCGCTCCAAGAGGTGTTGATTTTTTTTTTTCTGCGAATAAAAATATTTTTATTAATGCAACAATAAGAAAGATAAATCGTAATAGATTGTCGTCTGCGTATTTCTCGTGATTTTAATTGTATGGAAATGATAGGAAATATTATCTCAATGATTTAAAATTTTTAACTGTTGCCACTAATGTTTGTTAATAAATAAAATATTTGTAATTAATTCAAGTAAGGCTTTTAAAGTAACTTTCAATTTTCGCTTTGTTTTGTTTTTATAATAATTCAGACATTGGGATGGTCGTCAAGTTTTTGCATGTGTAATTTTGTTTATGTTAGGAATATTGCTTCCTCGTCAAGCATGGGGAGGGATCAGAAAAAGGAAAAATATAGAAGAAAGTTTCGTGATGGCCACAACATACTAGTTATATATTAAGATTGTTTAGATATTGATAAATCAATTGTTTCACTTAAACAAGCCATACTTGTTTAATGAAATTATTACTAAGTATTTGTGACACCTCAAAATACTTTGGGGTAAATAATATAAGTCTAATTCATGACTAAGTGTTTCTTTGGGGAAAGTTATTGTCGTACATAATTCATCAAAATCTTAAGAAAAACGTGAGTTAAGTTGTTAGATTTACATCAATTACCACTCATCTGCTCTCTCTCGCTCTCAAAAAAAAAAAAAAAAAAAAAAAAAAGACAGCCCTACCAAAATTTTGCACTTTTTCGTTTTTTTTTCTTTTTCTTTTCCTTTTTATTTATTTATTTATTTATTTTTTGATGCCGCTAAAAGTCCTGTGGCTTTTAATACTCTTTTTTTTTGCCCCCCCCCCCCGCCTCTCAATTTTTCAGTCCCAATCGCCGCCTCTGCACTGAATTAATTTAGTTACTTCTTCATGTATATAGTAAGGAATCATTAAAAAATCATTTTGTAAGCTTTATGTAGCTACACATAGTTCAACTCCACTATCGAAAACGATGTATGTTTTTGGAATCACGTTACTATCGATTGTAATATGAGCCGGATTAGTTAAACATCGAATTATTTGGTTTCAAAAAATGAATTCTTCTTCATTTAAGGTTTATGTTGTAGTGCCATGTGAAAGTTCTAAATTTAGTTTAGTGTTCTATGAAGATTTTATTTGTAAACATTTTTTTAATTGAACATTCTTAATTAAATATGAAGTATGCTACAGCTACCAGAGTTTACCTTCTGGAAGGAGGGATAATAACAGTCCTTACATTTATAGTCTTAACAACTACATTAAGATTGCCAATACATGTGAAAAACCAAAGATTTTGACTTAAGTGGTCTGACTACCCCCTCCCCCCTGCGCCACTGTATATAAATATTTTTAATCAGAAATATAACTGATGCAATTTGTCTTTCAAATAAGCTTCTGAAGTTATTTTTTCCAATTTATGTGATTCTAGGCAATTTCGAAAGTTTTATTTCGATAACAGCCTACAAAGGAGGCAATAAAAGTGTGTCATAAAGTTACAAGCCAAGTCCATTTCCATAACTGTCATGAAATTAAAATTTCAGATTTCTTGGATTGAATAAATTAATTAATAAAATTAATTTTATCTGATAGCACCTCATACATATAGGACAATGTGTGCGTGCAGAACAATTAATAGATCACGTTCATTTTCGAAATCCTGAAATTAAACTTTTCAATGGGTTATAAGTTCCTTGATTGCAAAGAGCTAAGACAATTGCAGTTTTTAGAATACCTCAAGACGACATTGAAACTTTAAACCAGTGCCTAAATTTTTAATCGGTCCCCGAACAGTGGGTATCTATTAGATCGAAACGAACCTTCTCCTTCAGTAAGAGCTCAGTCTGAACTTCGGACGTGAGGAGCAATGAAGATCGTCTGCTGGGCACTGGTTGGGTGGGTCGTCTTCTGCTGTGTCGGTAAGAAAACAAAAATGTATTTTGCTATTGCCCTTTTAATTACGAACCGGTTGTGGAAGCTTTATTCTAAATAGAGAATATTTGACAGGAAATCAACAAAAATAAATAAATACGCATGTTGATTTGTTATATTGTTCATGTTGTTAAAGAATTTATCACCTCAAATATTTTTGTTTACTCTTAAATGTAGTTAGATATTTTTTTCCACGAAAGAAAAACCAAATCTATATTTAATGAGGTAGCGGAAACTCGTTAGTAGAGATATGTTTACACTTTGGATATAGTTTTTGAATATTAACAGAAAATATTTTGTTAAAACTTTTTCTAATTCGATATGAAGTGGAGGGAAAATGGCTTATACATCAGTTGTTTGTTTATGCTTTCCATTGAATACTGTGTAAAAGCACTTATTTTCGCGAGGTTTTAATTTTCACAATTTTGCAAAGCCCGTCGAATTCGAGAAAATAACCTCGCGAAATATTTCAACTTTATTTATGCAATCAACTTTCATATTGTTCATATTAAATTCACGAAATTTTCGGCTCGCAAAACCATTGATATCCTCATTTTCGCGAAAATAAGTGCTTTTACAGCAACCGACATATCAATCCATTGCAGTTTGCTATATTAATTGCTATCACATAATTACCTCACAATCATTAGTGCGATCATTGTATCCTGTATCGTACCCTGGCAAGGAAAGTAACTAGGGGAAAAAAACGGCATTGTAAAAAATAAAGGTTTTACACAGTAGTAGTAGTTTTAAGCGGTTTTATCTCAAATATCAAAATACGTCGAAAAAAATTATGATGTGATGTTTTCTGGTTAAATTTTGTTGTCTACATTAAAAATGAATGCTTCAAGTTCGATTTTTTTTTCTAAATTATAAAACTTTAATGATGTGTCACTGTTGGTTGTGCCGTTTTTACGCGCCAGAAAAGTAAGTTTAATTTGTGCGAGTTTTGCGGCAAGAAAGAGCATTAAATTTATACGTTTTTCCTAAATTTTGAGTTGTGGAACTTTCCTTGCTATGGTGCGAAGTGTGAGTGTGTGCGGTGTGCTGTGCGTCCACCGTTCCCAATATACGTTCACTTGATCGTTTTGTGATAAAGATAGTAAAATATCTGAAACACATCTTCTCACCTTGCCTTTGTAAAATGTACTTTCGCTTATAAAGCTGCATATCTTTTGTCAAACATCTATTTAATCCATGCACACTTGAATTAAATTAATAAATGAGAATATCAACGTAATGGATGCACGAAAAGCAATTAAATTGCTACCACGTGTTTCGGGGTTAGCGTTAGCAAGAAAACCCTTTACCTATGTAAAGGAAAAAAGAAAGAAAGAAAAAAAAAAAAAACACTCCGATTCTTAATAAATCAGAAAAAATGCTGAATAAATGAGACAATAAGATAGGATTACAGACACGCAGACGAACACAGGTTTTACTAGTATAAATTTCTGCCGTTTTTTCTCCTTCGTTCTTTTAATCGGAAGAAGAGACCCCCCCCCCATTTTTATTTCTTTTTTCTTTTAACCGGAAAGAATAGACCCCCCCCCTTTTATCTTTTGCTTTTTTTAAATATGTTAACCATGTTCGTGCCCGTGGTATCTGGTTCTATAGTGCAAGATCTCGTCATTGCATTCAGAGACAGTGCCGGATCTTCAATTTTTTCAAATGTTAAACCTGTCGCCCTTATCCATCTTCCTTCACGTTTTTACTTCCCGTTTCAACGATAAAAGCACAGAAGTAGGGTAAATTTGCCACCAGGGGTGTGCCCCTCCCGCACCACCACATTGCTCTCCCCATCATCCGGAACTGCGCAAGCACACCCTAACCTTAAATATTTGGTCGTGTTGAAATTTTCAATTTACCGAATAAAACTCTATTTTACCGCAAGATAAAATCCTTACACGCACACACACAAGTCCGTCATTAAAGAGAGAGAGAGGGGGGGGGGGGTCAATTACCCCTCCTCCACCAGCTTTGAAAAATTATTTTATATACAGATGGACGTGGTTTTTGTTGTTTCTGTGTGAAACTGGCATTGAGTATACACCCTTTGCCCCCCTTTCCCAGAAAAAATTTGTAATAACTGACTTGATACCTCTACATCTGATAAAAAGATACATTAGGCCAATACTTAATTTAAATATTGTCTCCAAATTTTACAAATAAAGAACATTTTTTTTTTGGGGTAGTCATAGTGACGTCCGATCGGGGCGTCCTTGACTGCGCTATTCGAATTTTATCTCCATCAAACAGCTTTTAACTGCACTGTATCTTTTCTCCCCCTGTCTTTCTCTGCGTATTTTTCTCCTTTAGCTACATTTTGCTAAATTTTCAGTTACATCGTGATTCGGTGTAAACAAATCTACTGGTTGAAATGCTAATACGAAAACTAATTCGTCGTTTTGATTTCAAAATAGCAACATTCGAACAAAAAGGCACTTTGAAGCTCATTTTCATTTACATTTACATTTTAATGCAAAACGAGAAATGTAAATTTGATGCTTTACTTCCTATATAACATTCATTTAATATTTTATGTCGTAGATCTGAAACATATCTAACAAGAATTTCAGTAGCAAAAAAAAAAGTTCTTTTTCTTTCTTTAAACAATATAGTTCAAAGAGAAGAGCAGCAAATGTTATTCATATTTTTTTTTTAATTTCACGCAAATACTGGGACTTTGAACTCCTTTATGT
Organism: Uloborus diversus; assembly: GCF_026930045.1. Taxonomy (NCBI): domain Eukaryota; kingdom Metazoa; phylum Arthropoda; class Arachnida; order Araneae; family Uloboridae; genus Uloborus; species Uloborus diversus. Next base: position 83,306,495 of record NC_072731.1, on the reverse strand, counting down.
GTGTTATTTGTCGGCCTGAAGCATTTACAATTAGCTTTTTACATGGTAAGGTTAATTATCTTTCCAGAAACATTCGAACTCGGATCAAATATCACCTTGATCACCACCACACTAGAGACACTGTCTCTAGTGTGGTGTTGCTTTGATGATCATTTGTAAGCACTTTCATTACACTTGGCCTGATTGTCACTGAAAAATCTGAGGCCTGCTTTTGCTTATATCTCAGCAACTAGACCACTTGGAGACTTCGAAATTTCACTAAATGATTTGCTTTATCTTAAGGTACAACTTAATGCTAAAAAAACTCCATTCAAAAATAAAATTATTATTTCGGTTAGGATGGAAAACAGCAAATTTCATGTAATTTCCCCATTAAATGTTTAAATATATAACCCATTGTTACAAATTTTGTTGCCTTACAACAGCAATATTAATAGTAATCATAATAAAAAAAATTAATCAATGCTTCTCTGGAGGAAGCATGAAATTTATCCATTATCATTGCTTTGTTAGGATTTTTATTCTCATCTATGACAATAATTGAAAACGGAGCAAAATATAAAGACACATATTAGGATCTTTATCACGAGTAACTTGTATGTTGTTGTTGTTGTCTTGTCCATGATGTGCAAAGAAAAGCACTAGATTACTCCGAAGCTGTCGAAGACAGCCTCGGCGCCCTCCACAGCCTTTTCCGAAAAAATCATATCATTTTGGTCATCCTGGCCGATCTTGAAAAGCCTGGCCTGAATTGCTGGGCAGCCGAAGATATGCTGGGGAGACAGTTGAAAGTCAGGGGAGTGTGGGCAGTAAATTGAGTAACTTCTTACTACGTCACTTTATATTTTCATGCCCTTTACATGTTTTGTTCGAAGTCTGGTTATTATCGATGCTATTGTGAGATTACAGTGCTGGAATAGAAGTTTTAAAACTATTGCTGATAAGTCTACGGCTGGCCACAGCATTGGCATTAATTAAAGTGAGGTTCGATGATTGGGGGTAGGATCTAGACTCCTTGGCAAACTCATCAGCTTTCTCATTACCTAAGATATTTACATGGGCTGGTATCCATTGTAACGTGCAAGATTTCTTGGTTGCAATAACTTTGTCGATGGATTGGATGATTTCTTGACTTCAGTGGCTCTTGCCCTTCTGAATGGCTTGCAGCGCCTATCTTGAATCAGAGAGGATAATTATGCCACTGCACTGAGGATGCTTTTGGAGAGGAAACTCTACAGCACACTTCTAATAGCAACCAGTTCACATGTGTAGTTGGAAGCTCTTTTCCGCACTAGAATTTTTAGACACTTGTGTTCATCGTCTGGACCTGTTATAAATACTCCTGCACCTCCCCTATCAAGATTAGTCTGAGGAGCCGTCAGTGTAGGCGATTACCAATTTTTGATTTGGGTGGTGATTGTATGGTGGCCTTTTTCTTTTAAAACTGAGACGGGTTCTTTTTTTGTGCAGGGTCTTAAAAGGTTTAGATTTACAATTGTCTGCGGGTGAAGGTTCAAAGTGTGTGATGGTTCTTTCATAATTTGAAGTGTATCATGCTGAAGGTTGATGTCATTTCTAATTTCTTGATCTTGCTGCAAGGTTGAGGATCTTTTAAGCCTAGAATTTTTGCTCCATGCTCTGAAAGTTCTGCTGGAAATATGGTTTTCAGGTAGGCTTCGTATCTTATTCGTGAATTTAGCAACCGAGAGTTTTCTTCTGTTATCCAAAGGGGTGAGGCCACATTCCTTTTCAGCTTTGATGTTATTTGTAGATGAGATAGTTCCTATAATGTTTTTCGAGGCCCTGTATTGTATCAAGGCTATCTTTACTTTTGAAGTAGGCATGGCTGGTGCCGAAATGGGTGCAGCGTATTCCAGAATGGGTCTGACAATGGATGTATATGTAGTTAGGAGGGTCTTTGGATTTGAACCCCACGAGGCACCGCAAAGTCTCTGAAGAATGTTAAGCTTTTTAAGCGCTTTGTTTGAAATTTGAACGAGATGGTGTGAGAATCTCAGTTCTGCGTCAAGAATAAGACCAAGATACCTTGGATTAGAAGTTTGTTTGATTTCCGAACCTAAGAGCTTGTTGATGGGATGGAATGAGTTTCGATTTTTCCTATCAGTTGAAAAAATGCAAATGTTGGTTTTATCTGGATTAATAATGAGCTTAAGCTCCTGTGACTACGTTTCAATATTATAACTTGTATGTTGAGAAATATGAATTAGTTTCGCAAACCTTTAATATTTAAATAGTTCTAATTAAATTATCACCCAAACAAATCCTAGAGGGGAACAAGGATTAATTTTTAGTGCCAAATGCGTAAAGTTTTAGACACCTATACAGCTTTTTTCCCTTTTAGTATGAAGCATATATATGAAAAAAAGAGGTGAAATTTCGTGATTGTAACATTATTATGTCTGAAATACATTTACACTAAAAGAATAAAATAACAGATTAAAAAAAAAAATACTAAGCACTTTTCATAATACACTCAAAGGGACAAAATAACTTTTCTGGATCAGAAAGGAAAATATTTAAGTATTCCTGTAGTTTTCAATTATTCCAAGAAAATAACTCCACAAACGAGGAAAAGTGCGACTCAATTCCTTTCTAACGAAACTTTCTCTGAAACATATGCATGTTTCAACACTCAATTTATTACAGAAAGTTAGATAATGGTAAGAAATTCTCTACTTGACTTGAGCCGCACTTTTCTTCGTTTGTGGATTCATTTTCTTGGAATAATTGAAAACTACAGGAATACTTAAATATTGTCCTTTCTGACCCAGAAAAGTTATTTTGTCCTTTTGTCCATTATGAAAAGTGCCTAGTGTTTTTTGAAAAATTCTCTTATTTTCCCTTGAACTTGTAATTTCATTTATGGCCTCTTATTCCGAAGAAATTGCTATCAGAAGGAAAAAGAAGAGCAAAGCGAAATTTAGAAAAATAATTATGATGTGTTTTAAAACACCTCGTTAGCAATCATTTTACAAATTTCACTCTCGGACAATTTACGTTCAGATCTCGATGGGGAGTTTCTGTGCTCAAGCACTAAGTAATCCGAGAAAAGTCTTTTCGAAGAAAGAGAAATGTTAAATACATATTGCAGCTAACACTCAAAAAGAAGGCTCATGTAGTTAATGCTAGATGAAATAAAATGCCGTTTTGACATTTGGGATTGTTTCCTTCAGTCAAAAGTACTACTTTTAGTCACTGAAATTGACAAAATAAGCAAATAAATAAATAAGTAAATAAATAAATAAATAATAATAACATGGAGCCAGAAAAAACTTTTATTTTCCCAACAGTTTTTTTTTATTTAATTTTTTTAAATGTCCGATTTTGGAAATAAGGCATGGCCTTTATGACATCACAAGTGATGTGCTTTGGCGCGCTACTCCATTGGTGCTCTAAATGTTTTCGCAACCAGCTTATGATAATTTGCGATGTGCGCTAATGCATCAGTGAATGGCATTTCACCACTTGTTATGTCATTTACAGAAGCGTAAAAAATGAATTTTGAGCTGATCACCGATTAAAATAGTTGTTAAAAAATATTGAACTTTGTCAGACCATTAAAAAAAAATGGTTAAATCCTATGTTTTAAGCATGCTCTTTCAGAAAAAATACTTTTAAAAGTTTGGGAACAACTTAATTTATGACGTTGCTCTAGCACAAACTATGTCACGTTTCGAGGGGGAGCAGTGTTCGTGAAATTGTGACAGTTTGTGAAAAGGGAGAGGGAGGGAGTAACAAAAAGTGTGACAGTACGCATTTTTTTTAAAGAAAATGTTAATGAAAAAAGCATGACTTCTGACACGGGAGGGAGGGGGGCATATATGGAAGTACGACACTTGTTGACAAAAGGGGGGGGGCAAGAAGTTGAAAATAATTGGGACATCATGGACAGTCCTAGTTGTAAAACTCATCGCATCGAACCAGAAGAAGCATAGCTTCAAAAAATCAAACGTATTCACTAATAATTAAAATTATTAAAACAAAAAGACCACCTGACGACTTTGATAATTTCATCGGTTAATTGTTTGAATGTAGTTATTTTTTTTTTTACCAAAGAGAAAAATTAGATTAAAATCTACGTAAGTTTTCGAGGAGATATATTGTACATTTTGTTTTTGAAAGCAACAAAATAAATAAATAAAATACTCGCTTAAAAACATACGCTTTGCTTAAACAACATACAAAAAATTCCCTCTAGAGAGAGTCAGAGAGAGAGAGAGAGAGAACTTAAGTGAGAATATATCAATGATAAGATAGGAAATACAACGGCATGCGTGAATTTTTTCTTTTTAAAAAAAAAAGCTTTTAACTCTCTTGATAACATTAACTTTATTTTCTGAAAGAAAATATTTGGTATATATTACTACGTGAGGTGGGAATTTATCGGCTAATTTGTGTCAGTACGAAAATGCCTTTTCGTATTTTCTGCCTATTTCAATTGAGTTCTGATACTGATTTTTATATCTAGTAACTCCAATGGTTTTTAGTTTCATCTTTCACTAGAACGTACCAAGCATGATAAGAAATGATTTCTTTTTTTTTCTTTTTCTTTTTTGTCAGTTCTATCAAGGTTTTTCCTTAACTTCTTCGGATCAAGTAAAAACACCCAGTTCAGTTTGCTTTCATATTTCAAATAGTGTTTCAGAATTTTTTTCCTAAGCATCAATTTTGAAGACTAATCTTTTAATGTCATTTTCGTCTGCGGATAGGGTTCTGTCTTTGCTCTTTTAATTGAAACTAACACACGCTGTTATTCTTGATCGTGTGAGCTTATTTTATTGAACTGTCTCCAGTGGCGGATTGGTTGAAAAAATCGGCCCTGGCATTAGGAGGTGTAGCTGCCCCATAGCTCTTAAAGATATTAAATTTTACCTAACGATTGGGATATCACTTAAATATGAGGAAATTATTCTTAACAACTAAATATGTTTTATTTAAACAAAATTTAACAGATATGAAGACTTCTTTGCTTTAAAGGTGAACAAATTGATACTGTATTAGCTAAACCTTATTTTGGGGGAAAATTGTGATTGTAATTGTTCATTTAAGTATTTTTATAATGCCCGGAACTTGATTGAATGTTTCCTTAATGTTAACACTGCTTGGCTAGTATATCCTTTTTTTGCAGTCATAACAAGTAGCTTAATTGCCCTGTTATATGAAACTGATCTAGCAATGTTCACATGGGGGAAAGACTAGGGCCGTCTTAGAACGTGATTGGTCCCTCGACACAAACATACATTACTGAGCAATGTCATAAACATTCCCTTTTTTATACTGCCATATCCTGACGACCCCCAGGCTCGATGCGAGGTCAAAAACCTGGTGGGAGGGGTCCGGTACGAGTTTAGCAGCCCCTTAATATTTTTTCAAACGAATGTATCAATACAGAGAGAGAGAGAGAGAGAGAGAGGACTTAGCTTTCTGGCTTCTGGGAGTCATTAAAGTATTAGCAATATAAACGTAACGGAAAGATTAATACCGAGTCTGAAATAGGGGGTCCGGGAGGGCCGCCTATTTCAGAAAATTTTCGAAAATTTTCTGAAATAGGGAATTCTGAAAATAATAGTTCTGAAAATAAAAAATCCCCCCCCCCCGGAAAATTTTCGAAATTGTAGTCTTAAAAACTCAATTTTAGACAATATTTGGTGATGTTAGCGGAGCGTAGGTTCAAGGTTTCTCCTGCTGCAATTTTTCAGAAGTGGAAATCCAAAAATAGAATTTTAAATTATCTTCGAGTATATGGTATAAAGAGTGGTTCCGGGGGCTTTCCTCTGAAATTTTTAAAAATATATTAGCTCTGAAAACGCAGTTTTAGAAGATGTTTGATGATTTTAAGTCGAGATAGATTCCAACGCCATCCACCAAAAAATTTCAAATTGAAGTCTTAAAAACCTTTTTTGGTAAAGACTAGGACACCGGCAGTTACTCGAAAATTAAGTTCCAAAAACGAAATTTTTGCTGACCTTCAGTGATGTTAGGAAATGGAGCTTTCAGGAGGCTCACCCGGAAAAATTTCGAAATTGAAGCACTAAAGGCGAGACTTAAAACGTTCTTCATTGATGATGTCGAGACAGAGGAGGGGACGGGGCACTTTTCCAGAAAATTTTTGATATATTAATTTAAAAATACAGTTTTAGATCATCTTTGGGAATGTTAAAAAAATGGGAGAGGTTCAAGTACTTTCCTCCAGCAAATTTTCGAAACTGTATGCTCCTCAATGGTATTTTAAGATTGCATATTTTAAAATAATTTTACGGAAAAAATTGTTATGAACGCCGAGGCAAAAGCAGATTCGGGGAAAAAATGACAAAGGTCATTTTTTTCACAAGCCTCCTTCTACACCTTTCACCATTAGGATATTTTACCTTCTGCACGAGTTCAATTCCGAACCGGGCCCCTATTCTCCAACTAAGCTGACATGACTTCACGTCGGCCCTTGTTGTAAGTTACATTTTATAGCAATTGTGAATTGTCATTTATAAATAAAAGCGTCAAAGAGACCAAAAGTATTTTAACTTTTTATGACCGTTAAGGTTTCCCTGTTTTTTTTTTTTTTTTTTTTTTTTTAATTTATTCATTTATTTTTTATTACACCACTCAAAATATATGGGCAGCCCTAGAGCCCGACTAACTAAAAGTGAGGCCCTAGGCCCGCATTAATTTGGAGGCCCCCTGAAGACTATGCAGGGTTTGATTTACATTTTTAAAACACGAATGCACTTTTGGAGGCCTCTTTGTCTAATCACACAACTATCACTTATGAATCCCCTTTGGGCCCCCTCATAATCGTGACCAAGTAAATTCGTTACTGGCAGAATTATTAAAAATTTCCCTTTAAAGAAGTTTTTTCCAATTAATTAGTCATAATTTTTTATTTTTTTAAAAATACATGTATTTTTCATATCGTTGCAATGCTATGCATAATTCTTTAAAAAATGTGGGGCCCCTTGGGAACATAGGGCCCCAGGCCTAGGCCTAGTCAGCCTGTATGGTAATCAGGCCCTGGGCAGCCCCATTTCAGAAATTCCTCCTCCCCCCCTCTCGTGGTGACGGCCCTAACTCCTTCCACCCACAAGCTTTAGCCAGTGCGTAAAGAGGAGCTGAGGCTGTGTTTTAGAATTTGCGTTATTCTAAACACATGCGCGCAAAATTTACATTTTGCTGTTAGTAGACAGGCCCAAAACTCGAAAGACTTTGCTGTTAGTAAGACTTGGCTGTTAGTTGATCAGCCCCAAGCATGACCGGTCCACCGGGCAAATGCCCGGTTGCCCGCCGGCTGTATCCGCCACTGCCTGCCTCGATGCGTAAAAAAGTTCCACAAGTACACCATACTGAGTACTCCGACTGCAGCTCTTTTGACATTAATAATTGGCAGCTCGCACATTGAGCAGACATGTGTCTGTGACTAAATAGGGAAGTTGCAACCTATTAAATGTTCATATTTTGGCTATTGCATATTGTTAATTGACCCTCAAAACTAAAAAATTCACCATCGCCGAATTTTAAAACACCGTGGTTGATTTGTAATGAATTTTTAAAAATCCACGCGCAAAAGTGCGCTCTTCTGAAACGTCACGAGCCTACGTCACAGGGCGCGAATGGGCAGCCTTCCGCCGAAGATCCCTTGTTTTCGCTAGGGACATTTTGAGCGCGCTGATATTTTTATTTTTTAGAAATTCAATAATCCTTTTGAACACACTATGGAGACCAGATTCGTTAAAGCACAATCTAAATAATCTTCCTCAAATAATATCAATGGTGATATTCGAATATTTCCGAGAGGATGAGAGGTTTAATGTTCCAGAAACGCGAGGAGTTTAATGCGAGGAGATAAGCCTTTTACGTTTCATCTTCGAAGTCGAATGCACGTTCTTCGGTTTCTCCCATGACATGGGAACCGGTTCGCTAGCGTTTCTCTCCTATCGGACGTCACTTCCTATGCCATCTGACGTCACAGGCGCTTGAACTTTAAAAATTAATTAAAAAAAACTACTTATCGTATCGCAAAAATTTTTTCACCTATGATGTTCATACATGTTACTCTATCATATAAAAATAAAATTGAAAAATCGAAAACTTCCCTATTGTCTTTACAATAGCGCAAGGAGAAACCAGTTATTTCTCCTTCTTGTGCGCACACCGGAAAGACCGCGACAAGTTCGTCGTGTCTTGGCCGTGTTTCATGTCTGCCCTCTGAATAGCACTTGCGCTATTTTGGAACATGTGTCTCACCCTTGTCTTCAAATATGGCGGCTGCTAAGGAATACGAAGTCAATAACAGCCGGTTAAAAACATGATGAAGTGTTGCATAATTACACACTTAATGATTATTCGAATAAATATGCGACTGAGAAAGAGTGGCACGAGATGGGGAAAAAATTAATTTATGCTACATAGTTTTAATTGCTGTTTAGAGCTAGTACACGGAAAGCGGTCATTTTGTCCCTCAGTGACGCCACCTATCTTACTAATAATAAAGCTGAAAGTCTCTCTGTCCGGAGGATGTCTGGAGGGTCTGGTCTGTAGGATGTCTGGATCTCTGTGACGCGCATAGCGCCTAGACCGTTCGGCCGATTTTCATGAAATTTGGCACAAAGTTAGTTTGTAGCATGGGGGTGTGCACCTTGAAGCGATTTTTCAAAAATTCGATGTGGTTCTTTTTCTATTCCGATTTTAAGAACAAAATTATCATAAGATGAAGGAGTAAATTACGAAATAATCATAACGTGGAACCATAACATGGGCATAAGCCAATAGGGAAGTATCAACCTATCAAATATTCCTATTTTAATTATTGCACATTGTTGACAGGCTTACAAAACACAAAAATTCCCCATGGCCGGATTTTTAAAACCAACGATTGATTTTTTATGAATTTTTTAAAGAGCGATGCGCAAAAAAGAGGTGTGGCCTAAAACGTCAGCAGCTGACGTCATTTCCCTGCTCCGATCAGAGCTCCATTTCCATGCCGTGTTGCGCCTACCAGGAGGTGAATAGCACTGTCTTTTTCAGCCTTTTTAAAGCCTTTAACCAGCATTTTTTCCATCATGGAGCTAGGATCCACGAAAGGTCAATCCAATAACCTTCCTCAAGTAAAGTCATTCATGGTGTTTGACTTTATTTCGAAAGGACGAGAGATTTAATGTCCTAGAAGTACGGGGAGTGAGACAACAAAGTTTCACCATTGTTATTCTTTAAAATTGTACGTACATATCCGTCTATGTTTGCAGTTCATATTATTCGCATTAGTTTCCCTTATTAAGATTGATCATTTCCATTTGTGTGTCGATGATTTTTTTTATTTGAATATATAAATTACAATGTAAGAGCGCTATTCCAGTTCTTACTTGGCGGCTTTTAATGAGGCGCGCATTTTGTAACAACCCTACTGCGAGTGATTCCAGTACTAAGTTTTAGAGCAGTTTTCGCATGAAAATTTTTCGCTTTGTTGGCAATAAAAGTTGATCTCCTTTTTTTTTTGTGGAAAATTGTTTTAAATCCATTAATACATGTTTATTATCCTTGAGTTTTTGTGCAACTTTGCAAAAAAAGGAAAAATATTTTTTTTTTGCACTTTTGATCAAAATAATAAATTTGAAAATGGTGTTCATTTCATAAAATCAGTACCTTTTTGCATGTGAGAAAGGTCTTGTAAATATAGAAACGCTTCTAGGTGATAAACTGAAAATGTATTTTTAAATTATCAATTTGTATTAGTTAAAATTTGAAGATAGTTTGAATGTTAAAAAGAAAGTATTAATAGTTTTTGCATTGTTATTAAAATGCTAATAGTAATGCATCTATTACTTTCTATTTAAGTTTATTGTGCAGGGTTTAAATTCCTTTGTTTACTTGCATTTTTTAAAAAATATCTCATATGCTTGTTAAACATTTATTTATGAGCAGTTGTGAACATATATTTCAAATTGTATTTCTCACTTGACATAGTTTTTAATTAAAATGCAGTGCAATATTTTCAAATTTTAATTAATAAACACACTTGAAAACACTTCTTTCGAAGATCCTGCTGGACGGAACAATAACAAATCGCTTGTGAGGAGTTTTTTTAGATGTAGATACGCATCCAAGAACGAAGCAATACTTGTAATTGAATCTACTAGCCATGACAAAGAAAATCAAATTAAAAACAATCGCAGAATGCATTAAAACCTACAGACAGCAAAGGATTTTCACTACCCTTTTATGCGCGCTGTTAGAAGGCCCTTGTTTTCCCGCGCCTTCCCCGAAAGATCGCCAAGCACTTCTTTGTCCTAGCCAACCCCACCGCCTCACAGCGCGGCAGTGACGTCTGTCAAAGGACTGATTTCGTGAACAAGCAAATGACGTCACTCGCGCGTGAACTTAAAAAAATTATTTAAAAAAAAGTATTAGTCGTATCGTAAGAATTTTTTCGCAGATGATGTTCATGTATGTTACTCTATCATATAAAAATAAAATTAGAAAATCGAATACTTCCCTATTGGCGGTAAAATTCATCATACATTATTTGTAAATATACAGGCGAACCAAAAGATCTTTTAATTTTCTATTACGGGCAAAGCCGTGCGGGTACACTAGTATTTTAATAAAAATAATAATTTAAAATACTAATGAACAATATTTTTTTGCTTAACAAGTCAAACTCATGTATAATTTCTTAAATAAAAAATGTCGCCATTACCATTGTTACTTTTTAATGAAATATATGAGCCGTTACGGGCGGGATAGAGGGTTGACTTTTCCGTGAAATGGGCCTGTAGTTTAATTTTCCCATTATTTCGTAAACATTTTTGGAAATAATTTAAAGTTAGTGACTGCTTTTGATTTTTTTTACTGCAATTGCAATTCTGTTTTTTTTTTTTTTTCTTTTCAGTTTTCAACAGTTAAAAGTAAATATTTCATACTTGTCAGCAAGGTTCGCTGATATATATATATATATATATATATATATATATATATATATATATATATATATATGTATATATATATATATATATATATATATATATATATATATATATATATATATATATATATATATATATATATATATATATATATATATATATATATATATCATGATATATGTCTGAGATTTATTTAAAAAAAAATGTAGTATCTGATATTTTTTATGCTTCTTTTTGTATAAAATTTAGCTTTATAATTTGATTCATTTATTACTAACAAGTATAATTACTTCAAATAATTAAAAATTTTCATTCAGCAATTTGAATATAAAATACGATGGGCAATTTCACGGGTAACTGACTGACATTTTTGGAGCAAAACAGTGTGTATTTTGCAACATTCAATGCAAAATATGCGTTGAGCTAACGATTTTTTCTCCTGGATTATTGTATTTTTTAAGCAGAATTTACTGGTATAATTAAATTCTTGAAATACATTTGGATGATTTTTAAAAAATTATCAAAATCGGTGTCAGTCAGTTACCGTACAGTGTCAGTACGGTAACTGACTGACACCGTACTTTTCAAAATGTCAGTCAATTACCGTGTTTTTAACAAATTTTTAAAAATAAACCAAAATATATTTCGAGAATTCAATTAGACCATTAAATTCAGCTTAAAAGATACAATAATCCAGTAGAAAATTTCGTTAGCTCAACGCATATTTTGCATTGAAGTTTACAAAAATAGTCACTCTTTTGCTTTAAAACTGTCGGTTACTCGTGGAATTGCCTATACATTATTGTACCATTAAATACTATAATCTTAATATATAAAAATCTTCTGTGCGGACGTTTGTCACCATAAGGCTTTTAAACGGCTGGACCGATTTTGATCAAATTTTTTTGTGTGTAATTAAGTTGTGGCAAGCATGGTTTCGAAGCGCGATCGATCGAATCGGAAACGTTTTTGTTAATTACTTAATTAATTTAACGGACGGTTATATCTCCCAAATGATTAATATTTATTTTAACCTATTGTTGAGCGAGAACTGAAATAAATCGAAAGAAATTTTTAAATCGAAAAGTTTAAAATTTTCACCGTTATAAAATTTTTAAACAACAGTACAGCTATAGTTTTTAATTGTAGTCCATTTTAAAGCCATTTATATTTTTCAAAAACTTTTATTATTAAATGAATAAATAGTACACATTTATTAACGAATTTTCTTTTCCAGAATGTGCTGTTGAACCAACGTGCTCTTCAAATGATGCAGGTAAGTTGAGAAAAATATTTTGAAAAATGGAGGAAAGGCATTTAATAAGTTCCTCTATATTCCTGTATATTAAAAAGTTTGTCCCGAGTTGACTAGTGGAGTATAACTTGAACATATGTTTTTTTTTGGCAATACGTAAAAGACTAAATAAATAAATAAATAATAAATCAGTCTAATTGGATGTCAGATCCAACACCAAGGTAACAGATTTTAAAAGAATAGTATACTATGCATGAGTAATAGAAAATTTGAGGAAAAATCAGTTTTTCAAGTTCAAGTAGTGGAATATCGAGTAAATTGGCCGATTATACGTAATGCGGCCAATTACCGATTACTGCCAATTAATAGATACATCCTCAATACTTCTTATGCATAAAAATCTCCTGTCACGGTGTTACTGTTTGAACTCTGCCGAAACGGCTCGACCGATTTTTATGAAATTTTTTATGTGTATTTGGTAGGTACGAGAATAGGACATGAAGTATATTTCATATCGTTAGGTAATCAGGGTGTCCCTATCCAGAACCTTTTTTTTTTTTTCTTCGAAAACCACTGTAAAAACCATTGTTGAATCATTGTTGAAAATCATTGTAAAAGCCATTGTTGAAAAAAATTGAAAAAACTATTGTTGAAAATCACTGTAAAAACTATTGTTGAAAATCATTGTAAAAGCCTTGCTTAAATTAATTACAACCATTTCATTTGTAGACAAACCGAAGATGGCAACAAAATTTTTTTAAATCTAATGCATAAAAAATTTCATGTCACGGTGTTTGTGTTTGAACTCCTCCCAAACGGGTCGACCGATTTTTATGAAATTTTTGGTAGGTATGAGAAAAGGTCGTAAAGTATATTTCATATCGCTAGGTAGTTAGGATTTCCCTATCCATTTTTTTTTCTTTTTGCTACCAAATGTCAAAATGACCTCTAGTAAAACAATGAAAACCCTCAGTGATTTAAAATTTTTATTTGTTGCCATCATCTTTTGGTAATAAAACAAACGTTTGTAATTAATCTAAGCAAGGGCTTTTCCAATGATTTTCAATTTCAATCTTTGAGAATTTCGCGATTAAGAAATAGGAGAGTGCGGTTAGGAGGGTAAAAATTTGCGGATGCCAAAAAAAAAAAAAAAAAAGTCAATATAAGAAGAAAAAAAAATGGATAGAGACATCCTAATTGAACCTTAAAGCAGTTTCAGCTAGACAAAGCGGATTTTTTTTTTCGGATGCAACCCAGGTGGACAAACCAAAAAATCTCATTCCGCTAATTCTCGAGCAAATAATGCCATAGCATTGGCCGTTGCATCATTTGACATTGCAGCTACTTTATTATATGGCGGTAGAAGCATTTAAGCTGGTACTTAATATTCAAAATAACCCCGACGCAGGGTGCAACAGAAGAAAACAATCGTCCATGGCCACAATACTGAAAGAATGCAAAATTATCACCTGAGATGAATGCACTATGGCACACAATCACGCTCTTGAAGAACGCTGAAAGGTATAAAAAACAGCGACAAACTATTTGGCGGCACTCTGTTACTCCTTTTAGGTGATTTCAGAGAAATACTTCCCTTCATTCCACGTTCAACGTAACCTGACCAGATCAACGCTTGCTTGAAATCATTATTGCCACTATATCATAATGTTGAAAAGTCCTGCTAGGAATAAACATGCGTATCAAAATGCTACAAGATCTGAAAGTTGCTGTCTATGAAAATACTGGATGCATAAAATAGCCCAATAATTTCTGAACAATCGTTGATTATCAAAATGTTCTCATTGACCTCATTTTTCCCAATGTACGCACACAATGCGTGACTGGCAGAAGAGCCATTTTGGCTGACTGGCAGAAGAGCTATTTTGGCAACAAAAATGTGGACGTCAAAGATTTAAACTTCAAGATACAGCAGTCATTGCTTAGCGACTTGGTACCATACAAATCCATCGATAGAGTTTGCGATGCTAACGAAGCTGTAAATTATACAACAGAGTTTTTATACTCACTGAATTTGTCAAGCATGTCCTGTCACCTTCTACGACTATAAGTTGAATCTCCGGTTATTTTAACTCGAAATTTGAACCTACCACGGCTGTGCAATGGCACCCGATTGGTTACTTAAAACGAGCTGATGTGCGCATCACATGACTTCCTTTTACTCTAATTTAATGTCATTTCCCCATTATTGACAATTTTAATGTGATTCAATTGTTTACTCACTAAATATCACCAACAGTGGACAAATTGAAACCAAATTAAAACTAGTATGTTGTGGCCATCACGAAACTTTCTTCTACATTTTTCTTTTTTTTTTTTTCTGATCCCTCCCCATGCTTGACGAGGAAGCAATATTCCCAACAAAAACAAAATTACACATGCAAAAACTTTACGACCATCCCAATGTCTGAATTATTGCAAAAGCAAAGCAAAGAGCGAAAATTGAAAGTTATTTCAAAAGCCTTGCTTGAATTAATTACAAATATTTTATTTGTTAACAAACATAAGATGGCAACAGTTAAAAATTTTAAATCATTGAGATAATATTTCCTATCATTTCCATACAATTAAAATCACGAGAAATACACAGACGACAATCTATTACGATTTATCTTTCTTATTGTTGCATTAATAAAAATATTTTTATTCGCAAAAAAAAAAAAAAAAAAAAAAAAAAAATCAACACCTCTTGGAGCGATCGGCGTCAAAATTGAACCAAAGCCTGTTTACATATGGATTCACATATATTCCAAATTTCAACCAGAACGTAGCATTACTTCTTGAGATAGGGCACTCAAAATGGAAAAAAAGAACGGGTGATTGCGCTACCCCCTTTTTAGCTGTTGACACAAAAATAAAATCAGTTCTTATACCCACTAAGGGCTACTTGCCGATAAATTTTTCTTTCATTCCGTTCATTATTTCTTGAGATACATCAGTCACATTTGACGACAAAAAACGTTTATTATAGCTCAACCCCCGTTTGAGTTATTGACACCAAAATTGAATCAGCACCTGTTCCTGTTAATACCAACATATGGACCAAATTTTGTTTGATTCCGCCAGTTATTTCCTGAGGAATAGCAAGCACGCGTAACTCGAAAAACGTCCCATTGCTCCACCCCCTTGGAGGAATTCGCGCCAAAAACTAATGGGCACAAGTTCACATAGGGGCACATATGTGTACTAAATTTCGTTCGATTTCATGCGGTAGTTTTTGTTGTAGAGCGGCCACAAAAAACTGGTCACACACACATACATACATACACACACACACATACACACACACACACACACACACAGACAGACAGACATTTTCCAAAAATGGTCGAAATGGACTCAGCACACCTCAAAACGTTCGAATCCGTCAAAATTCGAAATTCGAAAATTTGCACGAATCCAATACTTTCTTCTATATATTAGATATAGAAGAAAGTAAAACGAAAAAAAAAAAAAAAAAACGCCAAATTTCTCGCCAAGTTGGCGACAAAACTTGGCGACCAAAAGATTGACAATATATTGCCAATTATAACACAACTTGAGTTTACATCGAAATTAACAATGATCTCCCCACAAAAAGGAGCAAAAGACCGCCTTAGGAACATCCGAATGCAACCAAAATGGAAGGTGCAGAACTAGACCCCACTAGGAATCTATGTACCAAATTTCAACTTTCTTGGGCATACCGTTTTTGAGTTATGCGAGATACATACACACATACACACATACGCACAAACGCACATACATACGTACATACGGACGTCACGAGAAAATTCGTAGTAATTAGCTCGGGGGTAGTCAAAATGGATATTTCGGGTGTCTGTACGTTCCTAGGCATATATCCACGTGTGTTTGGGTCGAAGAAAAAACTAAACATTCATTCGTGGGTGAGAAAAATGGAAATTAAGGCCGATTTTTGAGTGAAATTTTTTTCGTGAATACAATACTTCCTTTTTACTTTCTTCTATATCTAATATATAGAAGAAAGTATTGGATTCGTGCAAATTTTCGAATTTTGACGGATTCGAACGTTTTGAGGTGTGCTGAGTCCATTTCGACTATTTTTGGAAAATGTCTGTCTGTCTGTGTGTATGTATGTGTGTGTGTATGTATGTGTGTGTGTATGTGTGTGTGTGTGTCACGTCTGTGTGTGACCAGTTTTTTGTGGCCGCTCTACAGCAAAAACTATCGCATGAAATTGAACGAAATTTGGTACACATATGTGACCCTATGTGAAGTGCCCATTGGTTTTTGGCGCGAATTCCTCCAAGGGGGGTGGAGCAATGGGACGTTTTTTGAGTTATGCGTGATTGCTATTCCTCAGGAAGTAACTGGCGGAATCAAACAAAATTTGGTCCATATGTTGCCCCTAATTGGAGCAGGTGCTGATTCAATTTTGGTGTCAATAGCTCAAACGGGGGTTGAGTTATAGAACGTTTTTTTTCGTGAATTGTGACTGCTGTATCTCAAGAAATAACGAACGGAATCAAACAAAAATTTTTTGACAAGTAACCCTTAGTGGGTATAAGAGCTGATTTTATTTTGGTGTGTCAACAGCTAAAAAGGGGGTAGCGCAATCGCCCGTTCTTTTTTTCCATTGTGAGTGCCCTATCTCAAGAAGTAATGCTACGTTCTGTTTGAAATTTGGAATATATGTGAATCCATACGTAAACAGGCTTTGGTTCAATTTTGACTCCAATCGCTCCAAGAGGTGTTTGATTTTTTTTTTTTTTTTTTTTTGCGAATAAAAATAGTTTTATTAATGCAACAATAAGAAAGATAAATCGTAATAGATTGTCGTCTGCGTATTTCTCGTGACTTTAATTGTAATGGAAATGATCGGAAATATTATCTCAATGAATTTAAATTTTTAACTGTTGCCATCTTATGTTTTTTAATAAATAAAATATTTGTAATTAATTCAAGTAAGGCTTTTAAAGTAACTTTCAATTTTCGCTCTTTGCTTTGCTTTTACAATAATTCAGACATTGGGATGGTCGTCAAGTTTTTGCATGTGTCATTTTGTTTTTGTTAGGAATATTGCTTCCTCGTCAAGCATGGGGAGGGATCAGAAAAAAGAAAAATATAGAAGAAAGTTTCGTGATGGCCACAACATACTAGTTTGTAAAAAGAAGTAAAAATGATGAAAAACGTTATCGAAGCCACCATTTTGAATGGTGAATTCCGAGCTAAAAATGTTTTGCTGCCACGAATTCCAATGATTCCCACAAACGTGACAAATGACAATCAATAGGTCGCAAAGATAAACGATATGTGTGTTTGCGGCTTAGATTCGGACACACCGTGTTTTTCACATGGTGGGCAAACCCAAGGACGTAGCCAAGGGGGGGGGTCCATGGGGTCCGGACCCCCCCCTTCGCGAAAGACCACTGTCTGCTTTTTCTCGGTTGTTGCACCTCACGACAACAAAAATTTTCCAAAGAGAGAAATTTTATGAAACCCGGTATTTTCCCCTTAAATATTCCCATTTATTGACAATTTTCCCGCGTCCGAGTCGATTCAGAACACGAGAACCTCGCGAAATAACTGCGGGTTCCGAGTTGCCGCCGGTCTCTTCCTGTGTCGCGAAGAATCCGTCCGAAAACGACGAATTTCCAATTCAACCCAACTGGGTTGTGACCTTGAAATTCGGCCCCTCTCCCTCAGCCCACCAAATTGCCATTGGCAAAGTAATTGAAAACAAACATTCCCCAGTCTCATTGGGGTGGTTTTCTTTCTTTCTTCTTTTCGTTTTGACTCTTTTCCCGTTTGGACTTGATTTCCTAGACACATGCTGCACGAAGGACAGCCAGAGTGAGGTGCATCCCTGGTGAATTAGTAATTGAAATTCCTATTATTTTCTGTTTTAACACACAGTTTATTTCTACCACGCGCTTATAGGAAACATATCTTGAACAAAATTGTAATCAGAAGAAAGTACATAAACTAGGTAAGTTGTAGTGTTTCCTTTTAAAGTTTTCTTAACAATACGAGCAATTTATGTGTTAATATGTTTTCCCATTTAAAAACTAAGTTCCGACAGCAACGAAAAAAAAAAATTCTACACATTTCGTGTGATTGAGGATGAGAAAAAATAAATATTAATTATTAATTTATTTTTGAACTTTATATTTTTGGTATGATTTATTTCAGATTCATTTTATATTTTGATTAATAATCTTATTTAAACTTTTAGTTTATTTTTAACAATAATAGATTACTTATCTCCCCGGAAGCTTACAACTTTTAAACTGTAATCCTGAAAAGTTCGTTTTTTTTTTTTTTGAACATAAGTGAATAAATAAATTTGAAGTTGATGCAACGAAATTACTTTTCGCTGTATCAAAATTTTATGAAGCGAAGAATGAAATTGAAAATTACTTGAATATTTTACTGTAATCAGTTTATGAAATTGCAAGTTCGGCCATATTAACAAATGTAATTTAAAAGTAATTATTAGAAATTCGTACTTTTAAATCTTACTGAAATGTGAGTCTATGGTCCCAAGAGAAGAGCAGCTAGTCATTTTTAACTGAAGAAAAATATCTTTCTTCGATGTTGTTCCGTTTTTCAAGAAAAGCATATTTGTATTTGTTTCATTGGAATAAATTTTCTGATTAGTATTTACCGCCTTTTTACTGAGGAATTATTTAATAAGCGTCTATGTAATCATCATTAGTAAATTGCGAAGGTAGCATTAAACGTAACAAAAAACGGACATGTGCATTTAACTATAAAATTACTAGGTGAAAGTTTCTGCTATTTACTACGCATATAATTAAAAAAAGGTCAATGCGAGGTACATTTTCTTGTGTTTTTCACGTCTATATTAGATTTTTTTTTTAACTCTTAATTTCTTCAAGTTAAAATTATTTGCTATTTCTTGCAATAGAATATCTTTTACTAACATCACATAAAAGAAAGAAAAAAAAAGTCAATACCTATGTTATAAAATATGATATGCTTTCGAGAATACATGATGATTACAAAATCGCTCCTAGAATGGGAAGTTATACCAATTTGAAAATGAAAGAATCAGAAGTGTTATTATTGTTAGATGAATTTTGGAAGGTAGATTTAAATCATTACTGGATTTTTAACCACAATCATTCTAAGATTTTTTTTTACAAAAGATTGTCTTTAGGCTTTTGAACATCAGATGACTGTTGAGCAAAAAAATTTATAAACTGAGGCTATAAGAAACCTATAAGTTTTGATTTCAAAAATTGGCTAGCTTTATGCATATTACATATTGTTGAAAATGTATCTAATTTAATGCTACTGTATTAACGCAATCGCAAACGGGACGAAGATTACCTTAATGATCAAAATTTGACGTTTGACTCCAAATCATGGAATTTTCGAGTAGAACACTTGCTTACTGCTAATAAAGACAGTAAAGTAACCAAGTTATAATCAAATATTGACACGATAATTCGTAATAAAGTATATTGCCATTTTCCCTGTAGTTGTTTACAATTATATTTTTAATTTGAAAAAGACTGATTTGTACAGAAGTTTTTTTTTGTATTGGCAGAATAAACTGAAGTCGTGTTTGGTGGTGAGATAGGTGGGTGCGATGCCTCCTCTTGATCTTTTAAATGAAACATCAAATTGAAAACATCAGAGGAAAATCGCCAATAATGTTTAAATCATTCATGACCTTATAAAAAAACATTTATAAAAAGCAATCATTTGCATTTTTTCCAAAATGTTGTTAAAATAAAAATACATAGATGCTTAATTTCATTCACCATACATTCCACTACTCGACAGGTAAAAGATCTCTCAGGTATTCGTTTGGCTTGACAAAATTAAACCCCTAGTGCAGTTTCGCACCGAAGAGAGCTCAAGTGTCTCCATCTGGTGGAAACTCGGCATCGAAATTTCCTGTGCAGTCACATCCGCGCCTTAATGGTAGCATTTGAAAGACTAGATGCCATATCGGTGGTTCGCACTAGGTCCGAAAAGGCTAAAGCCTCTAACGAAGCCCCATTAGAAAGAAAAAAGAATACCATAACGGATCCTAAGATAGCTTATTTTACCAATTCGTTTTGCAAAAAAATAATAATAACGATTTAAAAAAAACGGCAATACGCATTTTTTTTTTTTTTTTTAATGATTGCAACAATGGAAGTCTCCATCCATCAAAGAGTTAATAGTTTGTTCAAGTTTTTAAATGATGGTTAGAAATGATAATTAGAAAACGGATAAAATTAGAAACTTCATTCAATTTCGTATAACCAAAAGAATGTTATAAAGTAGATAAATAAAGAACTAAATAACAAATAAATACCTTTGTGCTGAAACTTGGATTACTGATTATTTGAAATAAAGAACTAGTTCAAGCTTTTTAAATGAAACCTTGCTAATATTTTCGTCGAGAGGGTGGTTGAATTTTTCCAGAAATCTTGTTCAAATCGGACAGGGTGGCGGAATTACGTTATATTGCATTCATAGTCATACATTCGACTCGATAGATATAGATTTCTTTATTTTTTCAATTAAAATGACTTGTACATCTTTTGTTGAAATATATTACAAAGCTTTAATATTTTATTAAACTATTACCTGCGTTTTCCAAGTAATCCATAGAACAGTTTTCGTTTTCCGATTTTCTTTTATTGTGAACTTTTTATTAATAGGAATTATATCACTCATTTTCAAAGCATCAGAACAGAAGAAGCTTATTTGATGGAATTTTTCTATTCATGTATGAAAACTTAGTATGGGAAAAGTTTTAGTTTAATGTTAATTTTATAAACTGATTAATTTTTTTGCCACTTAATGTAAAATTTTTGTTAAATAATTTTTTAATAAATGCTCTATCAATTTCAATTATTTAATTAATTTTAGTTAATTATCATATTTTAATAATTAGTTTTAATTGGATTTATTTTTTAACGTAAATATGAGCTACTAATTTTGCTTTAGCATGCCTCCTCTTTTGAAGTTCGTGAAACCTTGGACCCCCCCCTTAACAAAGTTCTAGCTACGTGCCTGGCAAACCATCGAGCTTATTTGTGTTCGCTAAAAACAGACTGACAGAAAATATTCTTCACTCAATTTCTCCTCGAAATGAATATTGATTTTCTTTATTTCATTGTTTTACTTTAGGATAAAAAATATATTACTTTTTTCTCACAACGTTTAACTTTTAAGCGATCAAACAATGAATTTGTTTGTTACATTAATGAAATACATTGTATTAAGAAAATGAATGGTTGGTGTTTTTTGTTTTATGGGCGATCATCGGGGGGGGGGGGGTCTTCTACAGCGCTTCATTCCTCTTTCCGTAATAAACCCCATCCCCACTCACTTGCAATACATTCGTTTTCTTTAATTAACCAAATTAACCACCAAAATATGCAATAGAAATAATTAAAGTGGCAGAACAAGGTTTGTCGGGTCAGCTAGTATCATTAAAAAAAATCACTAACAATTATTCGACAGCTCATTAATTTCTATATACGTATATATATATATATATATATATATATATATATATATATATAGTTGAAGTGCAGAGAAAAATTATCAAGTTCCTTTTTGAATCAAAATCAGTCCTATCAATGCTAATCGATTGATGTGGCAAAAATTCAAATTAAAGCCAAGTATTTAATACCTTGCTTGAATCAGTAGCGTAGAAGAAGTGGTTCCACGGTCCAGGACCTTGAAGCTCAAAATTAAGCTGCAATAATTAATATTAGAATTATTCCATTCCACTTACGATACATTTTTCGTCATCTAATCAACTGAACGTATGTAATAGTGAGTATGTAAAATCAAATCATCTCTGCTTCAATTAACGCTTCCAAGTAGGGTAACACCCCCAGTAATTGGCACGGCACCAGTGATTGGCACTTCCAACAAAAATGTCCTAGAAAAAGACTCGTATCCAATTTTTTTAAAATAGAAGGCTATATACCAACTGAATGTACATTAATTTTAAAGATTATAACTTCAATTCATGTTACTAAATGGCTAGCAGTACGTAAGAAAGAGAAACAATTGCGGCTTTTGTCAAAATCAGCCATTTTTGTTGCAAAAGCTTATTCGCAACTCCAACGAACTATAGGGGGCACTGAAGTCACTGTCTAATGGCGGAATTGAAAACTAAAACAAACGCACATGGTAACGAAGAAAATGCTAAAAGTGTTGTGATTTTTGTTCGTACGTATGATTGTTTTGCTTTATTCTTTTTAAATTAATTTTCAAAGTCTTGTTGATATTCTGACTCACGTAGAAAGAAATGAGAATTCAAGAAGCATTACTAAACGTCAAACATTAATGCAAAGTACGTAGTTCGTAGTTCTAAGCAGCCATTTTCACGATGTTGAATTCGATATTTATCAATTCTTGATAAAACTAAATAATAATTGTGGCCTGACAAGAATAACAATTAATGCTAGAAAATTTAATATGACATTACAAATTATTACCAAAAGAAGATGATACTTCTTTGCTTTGCTTTGGCTAGCGCTTGTTTTCCATTTGTAGCTGAGTTATTTCTCTTGAATTCCCGAATCGGTTAATTTAAAAATTTTCTGTTTCGATTTTTCTAATTTCTGAGTTACGATTTAATTGTGTCATGTTATGCAAATCATCAACAAAACTCTCACGGATATATGGTGGTAGTTTTCTTTTCAGTTGATTGACAATTATTTCTTTTTACTTATCGAATTCTGTAATCTTACTACCATTTTATTCCACTCATGATAAAAATTGAAAATGGTTTAATTAAAAACGCGAAATCTCGCCAAGGCTACTTTTCTCGCACAATGCCAAAATTATAACCCTAAACAAATTTGGCGATACCTTTCAGCTGAGAATAAAAGGAATAAAGTAAATTCTTTCTCGGTTATTCATTTTGTTCTACGATAATATATTCAAGAAAATATTTTGCATACTGTCCATTCCAACTAAATGCTGCTGTAAAATATGGTAAGTTTAATTAATTTAAGATTAAAAAAACTCCCATATTCTTACAAATTCATACAAAACAATAAAATTTTTTACCTTGTAGAACGTTATCCAAGTTTGTTAATCCAGAATTTTCGCTTTCACCTATTATTAAGGAAATAATGAAAACTAACATTATTTTGAGGAGCTCGAGAATACTACTAAGGGACGAATTAATTTCTGTAGCTGAAAGCAAACTAAGACACATCGATTGCGTTAATAAATACTCAGAACAAACTGTCTGTGTTTACGTCAACAGACACACATGGAACGCAACGTGGCAAAGTTTTAGTTGCATTCGCAGTTTTATAAATCACCGCAAGGTAGCGTATTCGAGCGCTGGAGTTCCGAATTCTCTGGCTTAAGGGAAGATTGCACATAAATTCATTAAAATCTGACTTAAAATATATTTTAAATTTTCGTTGTCAAAAGTTTTGTTTAGTTGAAAGGTGTTACTTTAATTGTGTAGAAGTATATTTTCGTCCCTATTTGGAATTTTAAAATGATGATGGGTGCCATTTACTGGTGCTTTAATTTTGCTAGTCCCCAGTATTTGGCATGTGTGCCAAGTACTGGGGAAATAGCGTCATTTGCGCGATAAAGCTGAGTGAGGTGTCATTATCTTCAGTTTTTTGCGTAGATTACGAATATGATAAAGTGGAAATTGAAATCGGTAGCTTTTGTACAGTAATTGTCAAAAAAGCATCAAAATCATCAATTTTTTTAAGTTGCGGCTTTTTGTCAATTGGAGTGACTTTCGCCAGAAAAAAAATCCAAATGAAAGTTAGTGAGTAATTAATTTTAAACTGGGAGCTCCGTCCTCTGCTCGATTCGCTCGCTAACCCCCGTTCGCCACCTAAGGTATCTCAATTCCGCCTGCAGCGGGTGGTTTTTTCAAGAGAAAGAAAACCGATTTGTTGCATTTGATAAATAAAAAAGAGGAAAACTTATGCAAAAAAGTATGCTATATGAGTTTTTAACTATACTTGGGGCAAACCTAACTTAGTAGCATTCGTAAAATCAAAACTGTAAATCGAAGGATGAAACAGCATTAATTTCAATATTTTTTCCATGGAACATTCCAAATTTATGTTTTTGTTTCTCTAAAATACTTTTCCAACATGAAGAAGAGTGATTTAGCATTAATTTATATGAAACTAGTGGTACCCGCACGACTTTGCTCGTAATAGGAAAATTGAAAGGTCTTTTGGTTCGCCTATGTGGCGAATTTTCTCTCCAATTGTCTTGTACCCATGTTACGGTTCCACGTTATGATAATTTAGTAATTTATTCGTTCATCTTATGATAATTTTGTTCTTAAAATTAGAATAGAAAAAGAACTACATCGAATTTTCGAAAAATCGCTTCGAGGTGCACACCCCTATGCTACAAACTAATTTTGTTGTGCCAAATTTCATGAAAATCGGAGGAGCAGTCTAGGCGCTATTCGCGTCACAGACAGGACCGACGCGATAGGGGGGATGAAGGGGGTGTCTCACCCTCCCAGTGATTTCATCCAGTCGGCAAAATCAGTTCATAAGTCGGCATTTTCAGTGTTTTGGAATTTCAAAGCTTTAATTGACAGAAATTAAAAATAAAAGTTAGCATATTCCTACAAAGTTATACATCTAACCTTTTCATACTTTGCGCAAGAGAAAATCATGAATGGGATCTCCGTTTACATTCAGTTTTACATTGCTCACACTATGCCGATTGCTTAGTTTGCGACTGCTCATTTTGCCGAGACAATAAGCGTCCACTCAGAAAATTCAGCTAGAGTCGGCATTTTTGCTTTTTCAGTTGATTCCGTATTCTAAATCTTTGAGTAAAGTAGTATGTAGCTTGACCATGTGCATGTTTTCACCTTTTATTGAAAAAGGAAAAAACAAAAAAAACATGTACATTTTGCGTACTGACGACTATTCATCTGAAAGCCCCTTGAAAGACAGAATCAATTCGCCGACTGCTAATTGCACAGTATTCTCAATTTACCGACATTTACTTGAACAAAATATTATTTTACCGACACTGTATTCAGGGACACACCGAACTTAAATTCTTGGGGAAATTTTTCAATTTTCCGAATGATAAAATGCGGATATGCAATGCACACAATAATGTCTTAAAATTTGCTGAATAATCAGACAAATTTCGCCAAATAAGGAATTTTATGGAAGTCACTGGGACCTCCCAATGGGCACCGTCTTCCTGTACAGAGTCGGCAATTTCAGCTACAATCAGCAATTTTTACTTTTAGAGTGAATTCTAAGTTCACTATATCTTTGATAAAAGTTAAATGTGGAAGTGTGCACATTTTTACATTTTAACAAACTTACAATGCAAAGCATGAGTTCTAATAAGTGTTTATACTGTAAATTTTAAAAAGAAAATTCAATCTTAAAATATTATTTAGAAATATCTGGGAAGCTGTGTATCACACATGAAGTTTACCAGTGAGCAGCCAAGATGTAAGATTCAAATATTTTTTCCAAAATAGTTATTCAATAAACTATATGGAAACCCACGGAAAATCTCAGTTTAAAAACACAACTACATTAATAAACATTATGGCTTTGGACAGTGCACAGTGAACACATTTATAAAATTGAATCATCAATAAAAAATTCACAACAAAGTGGAGAAATACATAGGGTACCGAAATGATAAAAAAATTAAAATAGAGAGAAAGATTTTATTACAGCACAAAGTTCCATTGGTATGTATTTTAAGTGATTTTGAAACGAACTTCTGAATACACATTCAGCACCATTTCCCCTTTTTCTAGGCTGACGGGAAAAAACCAAAATAGTATTCTACTCGCATGGGTTATGCCTATTTGTCGACCACGCAAGTTTATTGTATAGCTAAAGCAAGACATTTGTCCGCCAATTGTAACACTCAGAAATGCCGTCGTGGAGACGACGTGGCGTAATCGCGTGTAGGGGTGACATTAGAAACGTCAGACCTTTAGGGATCTTTTCTGTTAAAAACCTTTCTCTGGAATCTGGAACTTGGAGCTCGAGGGAAAATTAGGAATAGAGTGAAATCAACTGTTGTTGTGTGCTTAGGACGGTCTGTACGGCCCCTGCTGTGTGAATTTTCTGCCTGAAGAAGGAAAAAGAAGGTTATTGGAGCCTTATACAAGTGCATAGAGTTTGTCCAGCTGCGGCTCCAGAGTTTGGCAGAAGACTTGAGTGACTATCCTGCATAATTATTTTATTCATTATGAATTCCAAAAAAAAAAAAAAAAAAAAAGACTAGTTAAAGTTTTGAACTTCATTCGCATGTGAATGAACAATAATCCTCATTGTGGCAAGTAAGGAAAAATCTGAAAAAGCATTTTACTTGAATTTGAGAAAAAAAACGCTTATTGAAATGTGGCAGAAAAGGTACGATTATTTTAACTAATATTTTCAAAGCATTATTTTAATCTTTCCCCATTTATATATATATATATATATATATATATATATATATATATATATATATATATATATATATATATATATATATATATATATATATATATATATATATATATATATATATATATATATATATATATATCTTCCGTTAAATATTGAAAAATAAGAATTCTAAGTAAGTTGCTGGGGTGAAAAAATCGGTTTGAAAAGTTTCAAAAAAGAAAAGAAAAAGAGGGGGGGGGGAACAAATGAATGTTTTTTTTTGTTTTTGCTGTAAAATTTCAGAAGAAAAGGCAATCTTAAAATATTATTTAGGAACATTCAAACATGTACATCATTAAAATTACCATTTACCAAACCAAAGAGATCTGAAATACGTTTCAAACATTTTTTTAACCAATAGAGAAAACGAATAACCAGAGAAGTTATAGAATTACATAACAAGTTTCAATTTAAAAAAAAAAGGTTAGTAAATAAACATGATAGCTTCCTAGGGCACACCCGTACAAAAATGAAGAAAATATGTTTTCAAATAGAGGAGAAGATTCAAAATCTTGTCTAGAAAAGTCACACCAGTAACTCTAATGAGTGTTTAAAAAATGAGTTATGAAAAATTAACATAAAATGAAAGTTATTAAGAGATTCAGGATTTATGATATTTAAATAAAGTAAAAAAAGTTATCTTATTAGGTGTCACTAAAAAATACCACCTGTATTCAAAATGTTAAACGTTTAACCCTACCTCAATTTAAAATATAAAAGCATTAAATTATCTTAGTCTGTAAGTTCAAAATGTTAACAGATTGTTTTAAGGTTGCATAATTTTGTACTTTAAACAATTAAAAACATTAAAGTGAAAATTGAAAATTTCGTCGTTGAAAAACTAAAACAGCTAAAAAGTTTTTTAAAAAGAAAATCTGGAGGAAGACCTCGAACCTTTTTTTCTTCTAATAAATAAAATGATTTAGGGAAGTAGCTTAGGAGGGAGGGACGGAGGAATCGCAGAACCTAACCATTTCCTTTTATCTTATGGTAATGAAATGTAGTCTAAGTTGCGTTTTTAGAAACTTGCTGCAGGAGGGCCCTATGACATCAACGAAGATCGTCTGAAACTTCTTTTTTTGGCATTCTATTTCAGTTTCAAAGTTGTCGAGAAAGAGAGTCTCCGAACCTCGTTTACCACAAATGGCCTACAATGGAACTTTCAAGACCTCAATTTTCAAAAAATTTTCGAGCGAAATCACTTTGCATAACCTTCTCCTAATATCACCAATAGCCGTTTAACGTATAAAACTATATGTTTAAAACTACAATTCAAAAAACGCTTGGGGAAACACTCCGATCCTCCTTTCTTAAATCCTGTGGTGTAGCAAAGATTCTGTTTCGAAAGAGGCCCAAGTTATTAGATTCTTACCACAAGGAGATTATCACATTAATTATTTTCAATGAATTGCTAAATTGATTTCATTATAGATAATGCTAATTATTTATATCTGCTTATTATTAATTAATAGTTGTTTAAAACACCAATACACTCCTATTTGTTAAGTCTGGGTATTTTAAAAAGTGATAAATAACCTCAAAATTTATGCATGAGTTATGTTCTTAACTAGAGGATAAAAATGCTGACATGTTTTCTCCTTCAGTATTTCTGAATATGGTGTTTGGGAGCTGACCCTGCTAAGAACATTGTAAAGGATATGTTTTGCTAAGTTGGATGAGGGGGAGGAGTGGAAGGTCTTACCTAAAATTAATTAAAACTTAAGACCCGAAAACCGCATTTTTGAAAGCATTACGGAACTGCTTGGGAATCGGAAGCTCGCCCCCGAAAATCCTCCGAAATTAAAAGTTGAAAAACAAGGTTTTAGGCTCTCTTTGCTCTCCAAGAAGGGTTATGCCCTTGGCCCCTCTCCCTGGGCGCTGGGTCCCTCCCCTGGTTACGTCGCTACCCATATCCATCAAAGTTGTCTAGAGTTTTTGTTTTTCTTTTTTCAAGACTTACGTTCTTAAAATTTTTCCGGGGGGGAGGGCAGCCCCCGAACATCATCGCAGATCGCGTAAAAATACATTTTTCGAACATCATTCGCAGAAAATTTCCGTTGAGAGTCTATGAAATCCACTCTTGCCCACAGCACTAGAAATGTGTCATTCCCCCCTCCTTTCCTTAATATCACCAATGGTGGTCCATGATTGCCTTTCTGGAACTTTAATTTCACGAAATCGCCTAGGGAGCCCCTGAGCCCCAGCGGAACCAAACATGACTTACTATTACCTGTTTAAGTCTTCAGTTTCGAAAACGTTCCTGAGCCTGCTCTCCCCCTAACATCGTCAAACACTGTCTAAAGTTTCATTTTTAGAATCTTCAGGGGCAGAAACCTCCGAACACCACTTTTTCTAACCTAACATTACTAGCATGATATAACTCATTTTGCAAACTGTACATTTCCCATACAAAACAGTTCTGATTTGTTTATTTAAAATCCCTATTTGTGCACCATGGAAATGTTCAATCAGAATCAAAGCACTCAAAGATACCAAAACGAATGATTACCATGAGGGTCCCCCCCTCCCCCCCCAAAAAAGTACATACAACATAATTAATTCACCATTATATTACAACACTTTTTGAGTAGAAAATGTTCTTAAGTGCTAAATTTTATATGGATAATATACGTTTTCTTTTTCTTTTTTTCGAATTTCCTCAGAATGTCTCCTCCAAAATTCCTTGTAATTCCTCATATCCATTTTCTCCAGCTAATATGCCACTGCCCACTGGACATCTGTAAATACCTACCCTCAGTGTCGGATTTAAGGGAAGGAGGAGACGGGGGTTGCCAAGTTCAACGACTTCTAGGAGGTGGCAAATTCACACTATTTTTATGTT
The DNA here is from genome assembly GCF_026930045.1 of Uloborus diversus. Lineage (NCBI taxonomy): Eukaryota > Metazoa > Arthropoda > Arachnida > Araneae > Uloboridae > Uloborus > Uloborus diversus. The sequence continues at coordinate 83,277,020 of NC_072731.1, read as the reverse complement.
TTTTTTCGTTGAAACTCAATTTTAAAACTTGAAAGATGGATAGGGGCGGCAGTTTCGATATTTGCCCAGCCTCAAAAAAAAAAAAAAAACGTAGATCCGTCACTGCCTACCTTCTACCCTAAAGTATCCTTAAATAGCCTAAAACTGTGTTTTTATAACTTTAAGTTCGAAAAACCTTCGGGGGAAGGCCCCCGAACCCCCTATCACTTTCCTTCGCGTCAATAAAGATGGCATAAAATCTTTGTTTTTAAAAATTTCTATGGAGGAACTCCCGAAAACCACCTTTTCTAGAAAAAAGCGCCATATTGACTCCAGCGAAAAAGATGAGAATGAATCCGCGATCCTCTTGCTTCTTATATAAACCAGAGCCTAAAATCATGTTTTTAGTATGCCAATTTCGGAAAATTTTCCGGAGGGCAGCAGTCTATCTTGACTTTAATCGAAATTAATGCATCCCCTTAGTATCAGTCAAGCACTGAAGCTTGTCTACAATTGCATGTTTCAGACTGCAATATGAAACGAAATCTTTTCAGAGGCCCTGAATTTATATATATATATATATATATATATATATATATATATATATATATATATATAATGTTTGTACGTATGTATCTGTCGGGTCGGCAAAATGTCAGGAGTCAGTCGGCAAAATAAGTTTCAACACCCCCCCCAAACGAATGTACCTGGCGTCGGCCCTGGTCACAGAGATCCGGACAGAGAGAGATCCTGACCGACAGAGATCCCGACAGAGAGACTTTCTGCTTTATTATTAGTAAAGATTACCTACTTTACATAAACATTATTCATGTTTCTTATGATGATAAAATTTGTATGTAATTCAAAAGTAAAAAATAAAGTGATTTTCCAGTTCTATTAACATGTGCCAATTACTGGATCACTAGGTGTCATACACAGAGATGGGCAGATTCGTATTCGTAAATCCAAATCCGAATTTGATTCGCAGTACCTTAACGTGTCAATCCGAATACGAATACATTCGTATTCACAAGTGTGAATCCGAATACGAAATTCGGATTCATACCTATGAATCCGAATCCGAATCTAATCAGATTCAGACCTATGAATCCAAATCATATCTGATTTACATCTGTGAATACGAATCCATTTGGATTCACACTTGGATTCACTGAAAAATTCAATTCAAAAGCCCAATATAAATAAATAAATGTCTGTCTGTACCTCGCTACAGGTCGAGTTTTCGGTGTTAGTGAATTTCTGAAGAAAAGTGACGATATTGTTGTGGGTCCAAAAATTTTAAAAGTAGAATTCTACCAAAGTCATGTAAATTGAAACTTGATTTGTTTATATAATTTTATCACTGATAATTTATCTCAATTTCACAACTTTAAAATATAATGAATATACAGTGATTGATGTTACTAAGTACTAAATTTGATTGTAAAAAATTGTTGATGTTACAGATACTTGTACCGTTGAAAATGCAGATTCTCTCTGAAACATTTCGTTTAAAAAAAGAACAAATATATTATGATGGAAGAAAACGGTTTTTTTATTCAATAATACAAACATACATTTCAACACTCCATCTCCGGAAGGAAGCATCGATCGCAAAGATAATTATTTGCTAATAGTTCTACTAACCAAATTTCTCACGAAAAAACAGAAAATGCGTAAAAGAAAGCTAATTTGTATTTTGTATTTCGCATTTGTTTTCAACTATCGCAACCGTTGACTACTGCGAAAACGTTCTTGTTTGTACCAAAGAGTTCAGGGTAGAGGAACGACTCGTATACTGCTTCCACTGGCCGCCATGACCAAGCACGGAGGCCGGTTTGAGAGAGATTAGAGTGGCAAGAACGGTAGTTTCGTTATGAAACGTAATGAAATTCAAGCGCCGAGATAAATGCTTTTTAGCGTCAAATTGCTGATATTTTTCCTCAAATGCAATTTTAAATGGAAATAACGATGGAATCTGCTGGAAATTTTTGTCAAATAATTTGAGGTTAAACTGTATAAAAAGTTTTAATGAATGATGTATAAAAACATAATGCACTGACAGAATACAGTGATTTTCAACAGATAAATTGGGAAATTTTTAATCGGTACTCAAAAACAACAAAAAACTCTACATATTTTATTAAACAGATTATAAAATAGTGTTTAAATTGTTGGATCTTACTTCATAACAGGGTTGATAAAAATCAAGATTTAAAAAAATATATATATAAAAACTCGGATTTTTTTATTTAAATCGGATTTCTCTGATTGAAATAAAATTTTTGAAATTTAAATGTATTTAAATATAGTATTTGCTACTAACAAGTTAAAATGCTCTAGTTAGGTGTTAAATTAGATAATTCTTTTCCTATATATGGTTATAAATTCATAAAATCTAAGTTTGTGTAATTCAGAAATCAGTAAAAAATACTTACACATCTGAGCTTGATAAAATCTTGCTACAATATAAAGTCCCATATCCATATGGGTGTATTTCCCAGAAATTTTTTAACAATCAAAATAAATAACACCTTTCTTTTTTCTAAGGAAAAGAAAGGAAATAATACGGAAGTACATAAACAGAGAAAGAATAGAAATAGCGTAGAACATTGAATTATTTTCCTTTTTTTTTTTTGAAATAATAACACCTGAAATAAAATGCACGAAGAAAAAAAGAAAACCATATGCTTCTTGTATTTTAAATATTTTAATAAAACTCATCAAGGACTGAAAAGAAGACTGTTTTTAGCCTACTTTCCCAGTAAAAGTCAGAAAAAGAAGAAAAAAGCATGAAAGAAGGCTTAATGCATCTTAAAAATATCGTGAAAAACAAAAAAAAGTCAAAAATAAATAAAATAATTAAATAAATATTGAAAAATTAAAAATTGGAAAGTAGGGTATTGAGATGGGGAAAAATGTCTGTCGGTCTGTCGGTCTGTCTGTCGGTCTGTCTGTCTGTCCCCCCCTAATAACTTTTGAATGAATAGTCCGATTCGAACAAACTTTTTTTTGTTCGAAAGATCTCGGCGAGGACACCTCAGTCCCATATTTCACTTTTTGATTTAAACTATTTTTTGTTCAATTTTGAACAGTTCAAAAAAACTTAACATTAGCGCCTACGGGGAAATTCAAAGCAATTCCGAACTGTGAGGCGAATTTGCTTCAAACCAACTTTGTAGGAAAAAGCTTTTGATAAAAAACTTGTATATAAGATATCTTTTTGATTTGAACAATTTTCCGTTCAATTTTGAACAGTTCAAATCCCTTGACATTAGTGCCTACGGGGAAACTGAAAGTCAATGTAGATTCCGTACTTGAAGGCGGATTTACTTCAAACAAACTTTGTTGGAAATAGCTCTTGACGACCTACTCCCGACTCTGACTCCGAGAATTTAGGGGGACCTGACACCGACTCTGACTCCTGTTCCCGACAATTAATCGGACTCCGACTCCTCGACTTCGACTCTGACTTCGTAGCTTTGGCAAACATTTATACACGGAGGACAAATGACTGACTCCGATTCTTGGATATTCGACTCCGACTCTTTTATCCCAAAATGAGATTGACTCCGACTCCGACTCCGTTGCTGTGGTTTTAACTGTGAAATAATTATTGTTGATATGATTTGTTTTTATTTTCATGCTAAAGTTTTAATTTAGGTATTTAGTTTTCGGTGAATAAACTCGAAAAATATGCGCAGACGATTTTTTTTTTTTTTTTTTGACAATGAAAATTATTTCTTTAAGTTGACATTTTATTGTTTTTTTTTTATTTTGGTAAGTGCATTAATTCGTTTAAAAAATTATTTTCGGCAACAGGGGAAAAAGAAACGATTTTTTTAATATGATGTATTTATTTTAATGAACTTATTATTTTTTCGTTTTGAAAGCTGTTAAAAAAAATTTTTAATGGAAAGAAGTGTATTAGCTGCTTTGTTTAAAAGGTGCTGCTATTTTATTTGTTCGGTTTTTTTGAAGAAAAGTAAGGAATATTTTATTCCTAGAAATCAGCTTAAAATATTAAAAAAAAATATGTTTGAAAAAATTTGCGATTTTAGCTATTTTTGAGAATATTGATCAGGTACTAGAAAGTAGTATGGGTATACGGGAAAGTAGGCTCGTCTAGTTCTAGACGGAACTTCTTGTTTAGAATTCTTATCTTATAAAACGCATGCATTTTTTTCTCTCACTGTTTTAACTTACTGTAAGTTGAGGAGGATTGTATGTTTATTTTTTAGTGAATAAGTAAATAGCTTAACTAGGGTGTTCAAAAATACATGTAAAAAAAGTTTCTAATAGATAACAGGACACCCCTCAATATTTTTAGACTTGTGGATAGTAATATACCGGAAGAATTTTGACTTCTTATTTCAACGAAAGAGGGTGCTCAACTCCCTCACCCAAACATCATAAGTATGGGGAGGGGCGTTAAAAATTACATTGAACTGAAATAACAATACTACATATTATAAATATATAAAAGTAATATGCATATACATTGCAAAAAAAATTATTTACAAAAACACAGCTGGGGAAATTAAATGTTTCCAAATTTGTGACATTTTCCATGCTACGACTAATGTTAAATTGAGCATCCTCTTAAAATTTGAGTAAGAAACTAAAACTTTTACGGCATAATACTATTAGTAAGTCTGAAAAAAAAAATAGGATGTGTCCTTTACTCTAGCTAAAAAAAGCTAGTCTTATATCTGCTATGGAAGAATTCGTTATCACGAACCCCTAGGGAGGCCCCTAACTTGGGAGAATGAAATTTTTTTTTTGTTTTATTTTTAAGGGGACAAATCTATACACTTATTCCTTGTCTTGAAGAAACGTAGTAAGGCACATCCTGAAAATAGAATACTTCGTTCGAATGGAAAACGTATGATTAATATGCTACTAGCGGTAAAAGTTCAAAACTGTCCTGAGTATGGGCACTTGACTGTACGAAAAATTAGCGAACATTTTCAGTGTTCATGACCATAAAACCATGATTTTTAACTTTTTATGGACTTCTAAAACCTGGGTCCAGTAGTATTCGACTTGGGGCTCCAAATAGTAGGAAGTTCATTTTCGGGTCAATTACTTAGTTTGACGCCAATAAATATACATCCAAAAACTCGCTAACTCCCAAAACTCGAACTGTAGCGAGGTACAAAGAAACATTTATTTATTTATATTGGCCTTTTAAATTGAATTTTCCAGTGAATCCAAGTGTGAATCCAAATGGATTCGTATTCATAGATGTGAATCAGAAATGATTTGGATTCATAGGTCTGAATCCGAATAGATTCCGATTCGGATTCATAGGTATGAATCTGAAGTTCGTGTTTGAATTCACACTAGCAAACATGAATCTATTCGAATTCACACTTGTGAATACGAATGTATTCGTATTCGGATTGACACGTTAAGGTGCTGTGAATCAAATTCAGATTCGGATTTACGAATACGAATCTGCCCATCTCTGGTCATACACTGGGGTATCAGGTGCCAATTACTGGTGATTTTGGTAACTTTTTATATGCATATTTTTATAAAAGTATCGATTCAAATATTTTTGATTTTAGTGAACCAAATAGATGCACAGAAGTGCACTCTTTGATACAAAAATATTTGCAAGAGAGTTTTTTTTTCTAAGTACTGAAAACAGAGGTAAGTTTAAGGACAAACTCTTAAAGTGCCAATTACTGGGGTCTTTACCCTATCAGAGTTGACTGATTTCTGACGGGACACCCCCTTGAGGAATTTCTAGCTTTGTTACTGGTTTGAATCTACTGTGCAGCGAGCTTAATCAAGTTCCTCCAATTACTTCAGGTTTCAAAAAAGAAAGTGAATGTCTTCCTGGTTCAGTTTTAGATCCGGTACAAGTTTTCAGGTCTGAATAATTTGAGTGTCCCGTTTCTTATAGATAGTTTGGTGGAAGTTGGGATACAACACCGATACCATTTTCACTCTGAGGTATATGCAGAGGCTGTGGGTACAACGAACGACCGCAGCAGGTTATCCATCGACTGCAACATTTCTTTATCCAAAGCTCGTGAATGTTCTTATGCTTTGAATCTGGACCGTTGTATCTTGACAGCAGCTGGGGGCGAGCCTGGAAACGAGGAAACGTGGATATCAGGAAGACGTTTCGAAGAACTAACGAAGTAAGTATTCTTTAAAATTTTTTTTATTTGCAATCCCGTTTACCAAATTATTATCTAACTGAGCAATTTGTAATGGACATTTGAGTGTGTTCATATATTCTTTAATTTTTTTTTTCATCATTCCCGATTCAAACCGTTGAAATTACTCCAACGGTGGCTTTTAGAAAATTTTGATGTTATTCTAATTGAACCGTTTGTTTCAAAAACCAGTCAAGCGACAAACTCTAAAATTTCGAAAATGCATTTTTACCTTCGTATTAAATGTTTCTATGAGGATTACAATGTTTTAAACGCAAAGAGAAGCATATTTCATGTAATTCTGCCTTAGCCCTGGCTATAGGGCGATAACTTACTGAAAAATATTTAGGCACATTTCTTTCAATAAACAATGTCAGGGCCGGACTAATACTCCGTCAGTTCGTGCCCCGTCACGGAGTAAAATATTTGAGGGGCGCAAAATTGCCAAATCAAAATTGAGAAAAATATTGCGACCAAGCGTCTGAAAAAAAAAGTTCTGGCACCATCTACAAATGAAAATGGCGCACAGCGATATCCTCTGTTCTATTCTATAATCGTAGCCTGCAAAAGTTGCAAGTAAAAAGTTTAGTTCTTGCATAACTTTAACTAATTGCAGAGACATTAAAATAATTTTAAACGAAGGAGAATCATCAGTGAGGATCATCACTAACATGAGCGTCCCGAACTTAAATTTTTGGGAGGTGAGAAGTTCTAAAATTCCATGATAAAATACGCATAAACACACATACGTACTTACATCTAGTAAACAGTTACATTTAGGCATCTAAATACTTCCATTATGTCTCCGAATTAGCAGAATCGTCAGGCAAAATTTGCCAAATTGGGAATTTTTTGGGAGATCTCAGTGACCTCCCACGCCGGTGTTCCCAGGAGGGGGATGGGCAGCGCGGTAAGCATTGATTTTAGTAAATTGCCAATTTGGTTTAAGTAATGTAACAAAAGGAACGCAGCGATAAAGATTTATTTAAGAAATGTAAATATTTTTTTTTTCTGTAAAAATTGAGAAAAAAATGCAAATTAAAAAAAAATAGTTAGAAAAAAATCAGAGAACATCTGTACTATTAAGATAAACCAACTAAGAGCCGCTGAGATGAACGTTTAGACATTTTTAAACAGGTACAAAAAGCTACTTACAGTAGCTTTTCACGATTACATTAATTTTTGCAAAAATGAAGATAACGGTGATTTCACGAGCTGAAAATTTTGAGAATTTTAAACACAACCGAAAAGTGAAAAATCCGACTCAAAAAAACATTTCGCGAGGTTTAAATTTTTGCGATTAAGAGGGGTTTTGCGAAAATCGTGAAAATTAAGCCTTGTGAAAATAAGTGCTTTTACAATACTTAGTGCATTATAGAAACTCATAGCAAGCTTTAGCCTAAAAAATGTATAAATTTATAAGTAAACAAGATAATGTCTGAGGAGCTGATGATTTTCTGTTTCTGTTTTTCTTAATTTCCTCTTTTTTCTTAACATGGAAATCTCACATCTAAATGGTGAAAAATGTATGAGCCTCCGAAATATGGTTTAAACAGATGAAAAGTCAAAATAGAGAGAGACAGAGGTTTATATAAACGATTGTAATGAAAAGTCGCACCAGAAGTTGTTAAATGGTTCTAGGGAAAAAACGAAGGTTAAAACAAGAATTCTGCTGGATATTGAGTCTAAAACAATGAAATATTTAACTGGGGCTGATGTAGACGTTTGAATTCAAACATGTTAAAATGTAAGGTAAGGGTGAAAATTAGAAATTTAGATATTTGTGTTTTTAGGACTCTAATTTCAAAAGAGAGTTCTTAGGAAAAGCCCTAAAAACCTAATCCCTATAACATTATCGAAAATTGTCTACAATTGCGTTTTCAAAACTTTAATTTTGAAAAATTTCCGAGAAAGGATCCCTGAATCTTTCCCCTTCCCATCATTAACGTCATCAAAGATTGCTTACAATTGCGTAATTATGATTTCAATTTTGAAAAATTTCTGCAGTAGCGCTTCCGAACCTTCCCTCCCCATCATTAAAGATCAACTTTTGTTTAAACGATTTCAATTTCGAAAAACTCCGAGGGGAGAAGAGCCACTTAACTTTCCCCTTGTCTTCACATCCCGAGGACAAGAGCTCTAAATTCAAACTATTTTATTTATTCTTTTTTTTTTCTTTGCACATAGAAACAAGATTAGTTATATACATGTAACACATAAGTATAATTCTACTAATTCCAGATTCAACATAGATAACCCAAGTCTCCTAATTTGTGAGCTCATATTCTAGTAAGGAAGGACTCCCTCTTAAACCAGACGCTAGATCCACTCCCTCTCAATCCGCCGTCTTATGAACGGAAGATAAGCTTGGTAACTGTTCAGCTATTTTTGAAATCACTAGAATCATATCTGTTATCCGTTTTACAAAATAAAGTACTTTTAATGAAAATTGTTATCATCGACACATTTTGTGCGTTTACTAAGAAATGTAAAAAAAAAATAGTACGTATTTATTTATTTATTGAGGGGGGGGGGGTCTATGCATGCAGTTCAAAAGGGGCGCAATTTTTCACTTTTGCACAGAGCGGTTGAAAAGCTTAATCCGGCCCTGACAATGTTTTAATCATCATTGAGTAATTTAATATGCTGACATAGTTGTTTTCCTAAAATTAGGAATTTTGAGCTTGACTGGTTTTTGAAATAAACGATTCAATTTGTGACATTTAGAACAGTGATTACGTTATTCTAATGATAACATTTAGAAGAGCGTTGACGTTATCTTATTGGTGACTTTTAGAACATTGTTGACGCTATCAGTGGTGCTCACCCCCCCAAACTTCAATAGCGTAAATCCCCCCCCCCCCACATTTTTTCACTACCCTCTTTCCCTTTTTTATTTTTTAGCTCGCATTTTTATTTATTTATTTTTTTTTTGAATATTTTTATTTATTTATTTATTTATTTATTTATTTATTTTTAATTACTATTATTATTATTATCATATTATTAGAAAAGTTCTGTTCTACGCCAATGTCATACACACACACACACAAACTAAATAAATAAATGAAATAAAATCTAAACAGAATAAAATAAACTAAACAATTTTCATTAAAAATAAATCAGTAAACAAATTGAAATAAATAAATTAAAAAAAGTACCCCCCCCCCCAAAAAAAAACAACTTAGATGGTACAACTTGCGCCCTAATCCCCCCCCCCCTGTGGTCACCTCTGGACACTATCATAATGATTACTTTTAGACGAGTGTTGATGTTATTCAAAAAGTGAATTTTGGAAGACTGTTGATATTCTAATGGTGACTTTTAGGGACTGATGGCCTTATTGCAGCAGTAACGTGAAAAAAACAGTTGATAACTTAAGTTAGTTTTAATGACAATTGACGTTATTCTAATGGTTACTTTTAAAGACCGTTTCTCATAGTTATTTTTAGGAACGAGTATTTAAGGCAGGGGAAAACTTTTTAGTTCTTCAGCTTTCTCTTTGACTGGTCTTTTTTGAATCTGGTCGCTGAAAATTGATCTTCCTAAGCGAAATAATTCTTTGCTTAGATGCAAAAATGTTTTCTGCTCATTTGCTTTGTTGATAATTGATTTACAACTATGAATTTCTTGTCTGAGTTTCAAAAGAAGGGTTTATTAAATTGAAATTGTTACATATAGTTAGGTTGGTAATGTTGAATCTGGTGTCAGGTTGGCAATAAAGTTCCTATAAAATCTATTTTAAAATTGTCGATGTTTGTAAAATGAAACTCTGTAAAACAGTCTTTTCTGTACCGGTTCGTAGCAAAATAGGGAAGTAATCAATTAAAATATTTTCTGTTCACCCTAGGTTCTAGTGTGATGTATTTTTCTTCGTTATACAAGTTCCATATAATTTTGAGAATGAAATTTTAAATCTCAGACACAGACCAAAAAGAAAAAAAAAGTATCTCGCACACACGAGTACAATCGCTTTCTTTCTGTCTTTTGAGTTAATTTAAAAATATACTGATTATTTAATAGGCGGATAAGCAACATCTTTTTTCTTCTAATGGGAGTTGCGTTTTGAGGCTATTTAGTCTTTCAGCACACCTCGTGCGATCCCCCGATACGGCATCCAGTCTTTCATGTGGCACCATTAAGGCGCGAATGTAAATGTCACAGATAATTTGGACGTCCAGTTTCTTTCAGATGCAGGCACCTATGATCTTTTTACTTTCTTCTATATCTAATACTAGCTTACTACCCGGCGTTGCCCGGGTGCTTTTTAATGCAACACATCTTTTGGACA